>NW_022437004.1:8609034-8654830 GCF_009761245.1 Sapajus apella | reverse complement strand
AGGAAGGAAGGAAGGAAGGAAGGAAGGAAGGAAGGAAGGAAGGAAGGGGAAAGAAGTGCTGCTTCTCAAGGTTCTGATTAGCAGGTCCCAAAAGACAGCCTCCTAAGACTCCATGGAAGCCAGTGCACGGGAGTTAGCTTTGAACGCCTGTTTATCCTAGAAAATGCAAAGCCATCTTATGACAATATCATTCAAATAAGAACTTTCTGTTCTTCCTTTTCCACCTACCCTTTGTGTTCCAAAAGGAAAGGGCCAGAAACTGTTACTAGCATCCTGGCAAGGGGCAGGGGATTGGGGGGAATAAAAGGCAAAAGGAAAGAAAAAAGGGGCCATTGCCTCCTATCAAGGTGGATCCTGACCCACCAGAAGCTGAGAAAGAGGAGAATGTTTAATTTGAAATCAAGTTAGGTTTTATATTGGACTGAGGATTCTAGTCATAGAACTGAGATTAGAAAACTCATTGAGTCTGCCAGAGCTCTCATTCTGTTGCCAAACAAACAAACAAACGAACCAATATTCTTATCTAAAAATAATTAAAGGGGTAGTAGCAGGAAAATCAAAGGAGCATACTGATCACATCTCATAAGTCATGCGTGTTCAGGGTCTTGGTTATGCTAGCAAAGGCCCTGTCACATAAGGCATTCAATATGCTTTCAATCAATGTAAATAAAATCATTTAAAATACCAGCTAACTCACATAGTACTCAATATGTGTCACTTTTCATATATTTTTATGCTTCATTTAATGCTTACAACAGCCCTATCATATAGGGACTATTATTATCTCTGTTTAAAAAAATGAGGAAACAGGCACAGAGAAGTGCTTCAGGAATAAGATCTATGAATTGGATGCTCCACTAGACATTGAGCTTCTGGAAGAAACAGAACACAGCTAGTAAAGAGGACAGCTAGGATTCATAGCCAGGCAGCCTGGTTCTCAAAATACAGTATTTGCCTCCAGGCTATTCTCCTCTCTCAAATTAGCAAACATTTATGGATACTTATTATGTACCTTATAGTAGATATTCAACAGTAGTAAGTTAAATATTGCCTTTCCATGGAACAATTTACATTCTATAAAAAAATTAGAAAAAATAATAAACAAGTAATTTACATTCTAGAAAAAAAAAGTAATAAACAAGTAAATGCAAGAGTGAAAGAAAGAAACAAGGTGCTATGGTGAAAAGCACAAGCAAAGACCAGAGGGACACACAAACAGACCTAAAGTGGAGGAATGGGTGATCCAGCCAGACCAAGGACGGGATTTTAGAAATAAAATAAAGCATTAGATATATAACTTACCTTATAAAATGTGCCTTAAATGGAAAGAGGGTTGACAGGTTAAAATGTGCACGCTTTGTGTCATATGCTTTATAAAATGATGTACATTACTCAACATTTACTGAAGTAACCGCAAGAATAAACCTCCACATGCACACATCTCTTCCCCAGCCACTAGGCAGAGACTCCGATGAAAGATTACCTGTGCCTAAGAATTTAATGAGCCTTTATGAGGCTTCAGCAAGGGCCTTGTACTTCATCTGGCTAGGGGAGCATCCACAAACAAGTATGCAGCTCATGGGTAGCTCTGTCTCCTATTCCTTTTGGGCCTAACAAAATGCAACTTGAGGTGGGAATAGAGAAAGAGTGAGATGAGTTAAACTACTATTATGCTACAAAAAAAATATGAGAGTGCCTTTATGAGAACAGTACCATGCAAAGAGCCGGGGCTGCTGGAGAAGTGTTCCTTGATGTGAGTTTCAGCGGAACTGTCTCTAAAAGTTGATAGTGGTCTTAGAAAGTAAGAGAGAGTGTGTATGTGTGTGTGTGTCCAATTATTGTTAATTTTTAGAAAAATAAAGAAGCATATTCACACCCCACACTGTGGGACAACCTTGGTGACCAGACTTGGTGTTCAGGCCTACCCTGGATGACTCTGCAGACTCAGAGTTGTTCTGTGGGCTGGGGATGGAAGCTGAGGGGAGCTTTCTGGGGAATTTTTATTCAGACTGAGCAACAGAGATTTAAAAATTGGGGATGGAGAATAAGATCTACCTCTGTGGATAAAGAAACATAGAGAGTCATGTGGTGGAGATTAGAATAAGGATACATGCATTCTTGCTGAAATGGCTAACTTAGAAGTAGAGGGCAAAGTTAACAACTATGGCAATTATGCGAGGATTCCCATTAAAATTTCTTTTTTCAGGTGAGTTTTCCCTGGAATATGGGGAAATAATTTGATCAAGATTAAATATCCCCCCTCTACCCTAAACCTTGTAGTCAATAACATACCTGTACACCTCTGTGATAGGGTGCTGGGGAACAAGAGATGGGCAGTCCAGGAAAGTGCCAGTGAACCACATCCTCACTCCTCTAATGTCTGCCTGGAGGGAGCTGCATCCTATGGAGGTATCATGGGGACCATGGGCAGGAATTTCAGGCAGGGTGGGTCTGGGGGCCTAGAAGGAGTGGGGAGGAGTGTATGAAGATGGGGTGGACAATTTGGGGACAACCCCTATTCTTTCCTAACTCTTCAGAGGAAGAGAACCATATAGGAGAAGAAAAAGCGAACATTTGAGTAATACCACTTGCATTAGTCTGTTTTCATGCTGTTGATAAAGACACACCCAAGACTGGGAAATTTACAAAAGAAAAAGATTTAACTGGATTCACAGTTCCACATGTCTGGGGAAGCCTCACAGTCATGGTGGAAGGAAAGGAGAAGCAAGTCACGTCTTAAATGGATGGCAGCAGGGAAAAAGAGAGAATGAGAGTCAAGTGAAATGGGTTTCCCCTTACCAAACCATCAGATCTGGTGAGACTTACTCACTACCATGAGAACAATATGGGGAAAGCTGCCCCCATGATTCAGTTATCTCCCAGCAGGTTCCTCCCACAACTAGTGGGAATTATGGGAATATAATTTAAGATGAGATTTGGTTGGGGACACAGAGCAAAACCATACCACCACTCCGTGCTCATATCTGAAACATAAAACTTTACTTCCTATTTACTTTGGCCCTTTCAGGCCAGTGTAGCTTTTCTTTTGTGTATAGGTCTTTTCTAGCAAGAAGCCAAATATTTAAACTCACCTTTTCCCAAGGAGAGAAAAGCATGGGTCAGACCTCCAACATTGACTGGCAACTACCAGATGGAGGGGGCCCAGTCAGGGGAGAGGTGGGGAAGTGGCCTGGGAGGCTCCAATGGCACCTTTTCTTTGGAACCAGGCAGGAATGAGACCAATAATTTATTGCTTTCCATTCTGTGGTGTATCTATCTGTGTGCCCGTGTGTTCATGTGAGCGTGTGTTTCTTCTGTTGTTTATTCCTCTCCTGTTAAGAATATAATGAACTCAGTCCAGGTACTTTTATGGATTGTCATGCTATCCCTGTCATTGACTCTAATGTCCAAAAATTTTATCATTTGCCAATGGTGCAACAAATACTGCTATGGCTAAAAAGTCTATATTTTCTACAAATGAGCACATCTTCCACAAAAACATATTAACAAAGGAAAAGTAATCTTCCATTAGGTCTACTATAATAACATAACCTGAATAACCTGGCAGCAGAGCAAACTGAGACTTCTATATGTAAGTATTATCCCTTTTCAACAGAGAATCATACATCCTGATATCTTATCAATTTGTCTCACCCCCACCCCCGTTTCAAATGGAACTCTGTCAAATTCTACCTAAAGCCTTACACTCCTCTGCTTTTGGGGCTTCTGTGTCCTCACATGACTCCTACAGTGCCGGGTGCTCTGGCACCAGCAAAAAACATTACAGACTTAACGGTAGTTAGATTTTAATTTCATTACTTTGGACTTTAACCTGCCCTCTAATTAGACGATGAACAGAGGAAAACCTAATTACTTTTCCAATATTCCTTCCGTGGCATCCTTGATTATTGCTGTGTCCCATTTCTACAACTCACAGAGGCTTCCTGAATGTGGATAAAAATCACCTCTTCCCCAACAAAAGCTGAATTAACTCCCTTTGTTAAAGAGTGGGAAGTCAGTTTGTTGGTTTCCTATGTGTCTGCTGTTTTATATTAGAATTGGCTCTGTAGGTCTCACCCCTACCATGAGATTGGTCAAGTTTGGGCACTCAGGTAGCCAACGGCATTTGAAACATGCTATAATTGGCCTGACTTGAAACAATTCTCTTTTGTTTTGCAAGACAAGCATATGACCTTTCCTTCAGCCAGAAGCCAGTGGGTAAATGGATTACTTGATTGACTAGGTATGACACTGCTGTTGAGAAATGTACTTTGAACATACCTGGTAAGTTAAAAGTGGCATAGCTCATTAGGATTCTATTATGTTAATTTGGAATGCCACCCAGGTAAGGAAGCAGTTCTGCCATAATGATACATTGTAAAGAACTGCCTGGATCCTTCAGATAGAGATGGCCTTACAGTGGTGAAGCCAGCTAGATGGTGTGGAACCCAGGACAATGTAATAGCCCATGCTACCTGCCTAACTCCTATGACTGCCTTTATGAGGAAGGCAAGAAAAGAGACTGGAGTATGCTCGTGTTGCCTGATTGACTCCCACTGACTTTATGGATTTAGGCAAATAAAAGAAACAAGAAAATAATGGGCTATGTCTAAGCTTTCATCTTTTGCTTCACCAATTAACTCGCCCCATTCCCTCAAACTCAACCACGGTCACCACAACCACTGGAGTGAAAATGAAGATCCTCATGCTTCTTTGCATCAGATTTCTGGAGGAGATTTCACAAAGAGCCAAAGAGACAGTATCCTTAAAGATCAAAGACAAACACTAGTAATCCCAACCAATAATTGTAATGCCATCTAGGGAAACAAGAACAACAGCAAAAAAGACAAAATTTCTTACCAAATGTTTACAGACCCTTCACAGCCTCTCTACCTTATTTTGACTAAACTATTTAATACATTGGATTTACTTTCAGTGTATCACAGATAAGTTCCTGTGACTTTGAAGTCTGTGATCTGCCAACAAACAAGTTTTGCAGTAAGAAGTTTTCTTGTGCAAAACAGAAAAAATGCTGAATGAGAAAAGCTGTCCTACCCAGCAATTCAAAGATATTTCCCCTTCTCTGCTTTTACTGAGATGCAAGATGACTCTTCTGCTTCTGGGAGGGTCAAAACACAGAAAGAAAACCAGTCCAGAGCAAGGATTATCTTGGATATAAGCCCTTTTCCTGGGATACTAGATAATCTAAAAATACAAGCTGGTGCAAGACAGCTAAACATCAGTCCAGCTCCTCTTTGTGTCTGTAAATGTAGCTCCATGTAAGTTACCTGAAACAATTAAACCACAAAATCCCAACAAGACAAAGTGCAGACAGTTTACAGCCCAGCCACCGCAGCTGGAGAGGGATATCTGATAGTCTTACCTAAGAAGCAATTACAAATTAAAGGTCTTCTCAGAAGTGGAGATTTTTTTTCAGGAAGTACTCTGCCAGAAAATTTTTTCACCGAAAAGAAGAGATCCATAAAAACTCTTTTTTTTAAAACAACACCATTAATAGAGGTAGCAGGCATATTTGCAACATTGGAGGAGAGCATGTATCTCGGTAGAAAAATGAGTAAATAGTTAGAGCTTAATAAATATGGTTAATGAAGTCTGTACTCTTTGAAGGCCTTAACCATGGACAGTCCAGGCAGTACAAAGACTATTGGTTTCAAAGCCCAACAAATAAGAATTCCAATGAGGTTACAACACTTACTAGCTCTAGGATTGGGGCAAGTTTTTAACCTCTCTGAGCCTTAGCTTCCTCCATTGTATAAAAAGGACAGTTGCATTTGCAACCTGGAATTACTATGGAGCCAGTACATAACAGTTGCTCAACAAATATATCCCTGATCTTTTTTGCACAATTATAGAATAAAAACAGGAGTAGTATATTTTTCTACTTTTTATACAAGATAATGCATGATGAAAACCAAGAAAAGAATACATAATGTCATTTAAAAAGGCAATACCCTAGGAGGCAGAAGACCTGAAGTCCACAATTCTGCTCTTCCATTTCTCTAAGCTTCCAATTTCTCATGTGAGAGATTTGACCAACTTGTTGCTCCCTAGGGTTCCTTCCAGCTTTGAAATTCTTTGATTTCACTAATGACTGTTCTTGTTCATGATGTGTAAGCCACTGAATGGATATGTACTTAAATCTCAATCATTTTGTACTAGAAGCAGCATATAATGGTTATGAAAGGGTTCTAAAACTGGACTACTTGGGAGTTTGAATTCCAGATTTGCCACTTACTAACTCAGGGACCTGAGAAATTTAACCTCTCTGTGCACTAGTTACCTTATCTATAAAATGGGTAAACTTATGGTTACTTGGGTCATGAAGATTGAGTGAGTCAGCCATAGAAGGTACTAAGAACAGCGTCTGACACAGAGTAAGCAGTCAATGAATGACAGCTGCCCTTTGTTGTTGTTGTTGCTGCTGTTGTTATCTATTAAGAGGAGATGTAATAATCACTACAGTGGTTTTGCCAACTTTGGATGTAAAATATAGTCGTTTTGCCTTTGTATAAGTGGGTTTTAATTAATTATCTTTCTCTGTGCCCGTCGTACATTCAGTCCCCACCTGCTTCATTATAAACACCCAGAGCGATGACTGTCCCTACTTGTGTAGCCCAAGTGGGCAGATGCGAGACAGCTCTGAGTTCTCTATATGATGAAAAGAAGACCAAGCCCAGAAAAATGTACTGGCAAAAATGTACAGTTAAGCACTGCCATAATTTGTGAAAAGGTCAGACAGTTACACAAGCATTTTGCTGAGACCAGAGAAAAGCAAACAAAGACTAATATGAGTGCAAAAGAGTAAGATTTCTTAAAAGACACATTGAAACTTTTTAAAGAGTCATTTTCTGAATATTATGAAACTTGAGAAAAATCTGTGTCAGCAATTTATAACACGACAGCAATATTGCCCAAACAGTTAAAACAAGTGATTGATCCAGAGTGGATTTTTATGCCAACTAATCTAATTTGTATTGGCAGCAGATACCTTCTAGAAGTTTTATTTACTTTTAATATACATTTAATGGCATTTTTATTGTTTAGTGTCTATGAAACTTTGATCCCCCCCAACTATGATCAGCCACAGTACAATTAGGTAGAGTGAACACCTGGGCTTGTTACTGCAAATAACAGACCATCTGCCCTCAAAGAGCTTATAGTCTAATATGAGCGATCATAACCCAGCACAAGATGTATAGAGTGACACTGTATGGTTCAGACATCAAGACAGCAATAAGCCTTGAGGAGATGGGGATAGTGCTCTTTAATAATGTGTTTCAGATGCCATCTTATCGCTAATGTTTCTCGTTTTACTTTTACCTAGACCTGCCCTCTAGTTTCACCGTTAGTTTTCTCTACAGATTCTTCCAGCCTTAATTGTTTCTAAGTCCGCCAACAAAGGCAGTTTGTTACTGATTCACAGAAATCATTTCAACCCCCTCACACATTTTCATTGACTTTCATCACACAGAACTTAATATTCTTAAGTTCAATCATTTGTAATACTAGAGTTTAAAAGAATCTCCTAATGTAGCCCATCTGAATCTCCTAATAAAATATTGTTGAAGATAAAAGAACAAATTCAAACAGAAACTCAAGAATAGCTAGAAAATGACAATAGTGAAAACACAGCATATAAGACCTCATGGGAGTGGTTAAAAGAGAAGTCAGAGGAAAAACAGTAGCCTCAAATACTTCTCTGAATACAAAAAGAAATAGGAAAATGTATAAATTAGGCACCCAAGTTACAAAATACAAAATAAGGCTAAGAAAAGCAGAAAGATGAATAAAGATAAGGAGAAATGAATGACTTAGAAATGAAGAAGAAAGGTGCTAAACAGTAAACTATAAAATTAGTTAAAAACACCAAAATTAAACAATTTATTGTCCACTCTGATAAAGAAAAGAGAGGAAAAGCAAAATAAATAAATAAATAAAGGATCTGAGGGTGAGGCAACATGATGAAATAGAAGGCTCCACTGATTGCTCCCCTACAGGAATGCCAAATTTCAACAACTGTACACAAAGAAGCACCTTCACAGGAACCAAAAATTAGGTAAGCAATCACAGAACCTGGTTTTAACTTCATACTACTGGAAAGAGGCACTGAAAACAAAGGAAGACAGTCTCGAATCACAGGTAATACCTCTCCCTCCTTCCTCCCAGCAGTGGCTGTACAGCACAGAGAGACAATCTGTGCACTTGGGGGAGAAAGCACAGTGACTGGGGGACTTGGCATTGAACTCTGTGCTGCCTTGTCACAGCAGAAAATAAAACCATCTGAACTCAGTCAGTGCCTGCTCATGGAGGGAGCATTTGGACCAGCCCTAGCCAGAGGGGAATGGCCCATTCCAGTGCTTAGAACCTGAGTTTCAGCAAGCCTCACCACAGCAGGCTAAAGTGCGCTAGGGTCTAAAGTGACCTCGAAAGGCAGTCTAGAACATAAAGACTGCAATTCTTAGGCAAGTCCTGGTGCTTTGCTGGACTTGGAGCCAATGGAATGGGGCAGCATGTGACCTAGGGAGGTAACAGGCAGGGTGGCTTAGAATTGTTTACCACCCCTCCCCAGTCCCAGGCAGGGAAGCTTGCAGCAACAAAAGTGACTCCTTCCGTCTGCTTGAGAAGAGGAGAGATAAGAGTAAAGAGGATGTTGTCTTGCATCTTGGATACCAGATATGCCACACTAAGATAGGCACCCTGCAGAATTGTGTCCCCAGACAACATTTCTAGACACACATTGGGCCAAAAGGGAACACTCTTCCTTGAAGAGAAGGACGCAGTCCTGGCAGGATTCACCACCTGCTGAAAGAATTGTTGGGCCCTGAATAAACAGGAGCAATAGCTAGATAGTATGCTATAGGTCCTGGATGAGACTCTGAGATGTGCTGGCTTCAGGCACCTGCTCGACCACAGTGAGGCAGAACACCAAGCAGGCTCTTGGATTCCAAGTCCAGGCTTAGGCTCTTGGACACAATTTCTGGGTGTGCCCTGGGCAACAGGGGAGCCCACCGCCCTGAAGTGTGAGTCTTAGGCCTGGCAGTATTCACCACAGGCTGATTGAAGCATTGGGCCTCAAGTGAAAATCAGCAGTAGCCTGGCAGTATGCTCTCCTTATGGGATAGAGTTGGTGCCTGTGTAAAGGGGAGGGAAGAGAGAAGGACTTTGTCATATGATTTGAGTGCTAGCTTAGCTAGAATAGACGAGAATACCAGGTAGATTTCTAAGGTTTTTGACTCTCAATTCTTGGCTACCAGACAGTATCTCTGGGCCGGGCATGGTGGCTCATGCCTATAATCCCAGCACTTTGGGAGGCTGAGGTGGGTGAATCACCTGAGGTCAGGAGTTCAAGACCAGCCTGGGCAACATGGCGAAACCCCATCTCTACTAAAAATACAAAATTAGCCAGGCGTGGTGGTACATGGCTGTAATCCCAGCTACTTGGGAGACTGAGGCAGGAGAATCACTTGAACCCAGGAGGTGGAGGTTGTGGTAAGCCGAGATCGCACCATTGTACTCCAGCCTGGGTGACAAGAGTGAGACTCCGTCTCAAAAAACAAAACAAAACAAAACAAAGCAAAACAAAACAAAACAAAAACAGTATCTCTGGACCCTTAGGGTCTAGGGGAACTCACCATCCTGAAGGGAAGAACACAAACTTGGCTGGTTTCACTACCTGCTGATTGAGACACCATTTGTTCAGGAGAAAGTAAGGAAAGAGAAAGAGTCTGGTAATCCAAAGAGTTCATATGGATCTTACCTAAAAGCACCAAGGTGATACATCTATGAGTCTGCAAGAACCACAGCATTACTGGGCTTGGGGCCCACATTTCTTTGAATACCTGAAAAGCTTTCCCAAGGACAGGAACAGATTGTGAAGCCCATGTTGTGAGAACTACAATAAATACATAACTTTTCAGTGCCCAGACACCTAAGAACATATATAAGCATCAGGACCAGCCAGAAAAACATGACCTCATCAAATGAACTAAACCAAGCACCAAGGACCAATCTTGGAGAAACAGACATATATGACCTTTCAGACAGAGAATTCAGAGTAACTGTTTTGATAAAAAAAGAAATTCAAGCTATCACAGGGAAGGAATATAGAATTCTAACATAAATATAACAAAGAGATTAACATGATTAAAAACAATCAAGCCAAATTCCCATGCTGAAAAATGCAATTCACATACTGAAGAACACACCAGAGTCTCCTAGTCACAAAATTGATCAAGCAGAAGAAAGAATTAGTGAGCTTGAAGATAGGCTATTTGAAAAGACACAATCAGAGGAGATAAAAGAAAAAAAAAGAATAAAAAAACAATGAAGCACACCTACAAGATCTAGAAAATAGCCTCAAAAGGGCAAATCTAAAAGATATTGGCCTTAAGGAGGAAATAGGGAAAGCAATAGCGGTAGAAAGTTTATTCAAAGGGATAATATCAGAGAATTTTCCAAACCTGGAGAAAGGTATCAATAGTCAAATACTAAAACATTATAGAACATCAAGATGATTTAATCTAAAGAGGTATTGAGGTATTAAATACCTTACGGAATTTAACCCAAAGAGGTTTTGAAGTGTTAAATACCTCAAAGGATTTAATAAGAAAACTCCCATAGGTCAAGGATAAAGAAAGGATCCTAAAAGCAGCAAGAGAAAAGAAACAATACACAACTGAGCTCTAACATATCTAGCAGCAGACTTTTCAGTGGAAACCCTATGGGCCAGAAAAAAGTTGCATGACATATTTAAAATGCTGAAGGAAAAAACTTTTACCCCATAAGAGTAAATTCAGTGAAAGTATCCTCCTTCAAACATGAAAGAGAAATGAAGACTTTCCCAAACAAAAGCTGAGGGATTTCATCAACACCAGACCTCCCCTACAAGAAATGCTAAAGGAAGTTGTTCCATCTGAAAGAAAAGAACATTAATGAGCAATAAGAAAATATGTAAAGGTACAAAACTCACTGGTAATAGTAAGTGCACAGACAAGCACGGAATATTATAATATTATTAACTGTGAGGTACAAATTACTCATATCTTAAGTAGAAAGACTAAATAATGAACCAATCAAAAATAATAACTACAACAACTATTCAGGACATAGACAGTACAATAAGACCTAAAGAGAAAGCACAAAACATTAAAAAGCAGGGGGACAAAGTTAAGACACAGAGTCTTTATTAGTTTTATTTTTGTTTGCAACAGGGTTAAGTTGCTATGAAATTAAAATAATAAGTTATAAGACAGTATTTGCAAGCCTCACGGTAACCTCAAATCAAAAAACATACAATAGATATACAAAAAATAAAAAGCAAGAAATTAAAACATATCACCAGAGAAAATCACCTTCACTAAAAGGAAGACAGGAAAGAAGAAGAAAAAAAAGGAAGCGAGAAACACAAAACAATCAGGAAACAAATAACAAAATGGTATGTGTAAGTCCTTACTTATCAATAATAACATTGAATGTAAATGGACTAAACTCTTCAATAAAAAACATATAGAGTGGCTGAATGAATGAAAAACCAAGATCTAATTATCTGTTGCTTACAAGAAACACACTTCACGTCGCCTATAAAGATAAACAGACTGAAAATAAAACATGGAAAAATATATTGCATGTCAATGGAAATCAAAGAAAAGTAGGATTACCTATACTTATATCAGACAAAATAGATTTTAAGACAAAAACTATAACAGGAGACAAAGAAGGTCTTTACATAATGATAAAGGGGTCAATTCAACAAGAGGATATAACATTGTAAAGATATATATATCCATCACTGGAGTACCCAGATACATAAAGCAAGTTTTATTAGAGCTAAAGAAAGAGCTAGAACTCAATTCAACAATAGCTACAGATTTCAACACTCACTTTCAGCATTGGACAGATCTTCTAAAGAGAAAATCAACAAGAAACTGTGGACTTAATCTACACTATAGAACAAATGGACCTAATCGGTATTTACAGAACTTTTCATCCAACAGCTGCAGAATACACACACATTCTCCTCCTGAACAAATGAATCATTCTCAAGGATAAACTACACATTAAGTCACAAAAGAAGTCTTAAAACATTGAAAACAATTGAAATCATATCAAGCATTTTCTCTGACCACAATGGAATAAAACTAGAAATCAATAACAAGAGGCATTTTGGGAACTATACGAACACATGGAAATTAAATAATATCCTCCCGAATAACCAGTGGGTTGATGAAGAAATTAAGAAGAAAATTGAGACCAAGAATGATGGCTCACATCTGTAATTCTAACACTTTGAAAGGCCAAGGCAGGAGGATCACTTGAGGCCAGGAGTTTGAGATCAGCCTGGGCAACATGGCAAGAATCTGTCTCTATTAAAAAAATTTAAAAAGAAGGAAATTGAAAATTTTCTTAAAACAGATGATAATGAAAATGCAATATAGCAAAACCTGTAGGATACAGTGAAAGTGAAAGCAATACTAAGGGGGAATTTTATAGCAATAAGTGGTTACATAAAAAAAGTGAAAAAATTTCAAACAAATTACTTAATGTTGCATCTTAAAGAACTAGAAAAATAAAAGCAAACCAAACCCAAAATTCATAAAAGAAAAGAAATCATAACGACTAGAGAAGAAATAAATGAAACTGAAAAAGAAAAAGAAAAGGTCAATGAAGAAAAAGGTGGTTTTTGAAAAGATAAACAAAAGTGACAACATGATAAAAGCCATGAACAGCAGACCCACAGCATTTACTATATTGAATGGGGAAAAACAGAAAGCCACCCTTCTATGATCTGGAACAAGGCAAGGATGCCCACTTTCAGCACTGTTATTCAACACAGTACTGAAAGTTCTAGCTCAGGCATATAAGAGAAAAAAATTGATAGCATTCAGATTGAAAAGAAAAAAGTCAAATGATCTTCATTTACAGATGATATAATCTTATAGTTGGAAAAACCTAAAAACTCTGCAAAAAAAAAAAACTATTATAGCTTATAAACAAATTCAGTGAATTTGCAGGATACAAAATTAACATACAAAAATCAATAGCATTTCTATATACCAACACTGAACAATCTGAAAAAGAAATTTAAAAAGTAATCCCATCTACAATAGCCACAAATAAAATTAAACAACTAGGAATTAATTTAGCTTAACCAAAGAAGTGAAAGATTTCTATAATGAAAGCTATAAAGCCTATGAAAGAAAGTGAAGAGGACACATAAAAATGGAAAGATATTCCATGTTCATGGATTAGAAGAATGAATATTGTTAAAATATCCACACTATCCAAAGTAATCTACAGATTCAACATGATTCCTATCAAAATACCAATGACATTTTTCACAGAAATATAAAACACAATCCTAAAATTTATATGGAACCACAAAAGAGCCAGAAGAGCCAAAGCTATCCTGAGCAAAAAGAACAAAACTAAAGAAATTATATTACCTGACTTCAAATTATTCTTCAGAGCTAATGGTAACCAAAACATATGGTACTGGAATAAAAACAGATGCATAGACCAATGGAACACAATAGATAACTCAGAAGCAAGTACACATACCTACAGAGAACTCATTTTGGACAAGGATGCCAAAAACATATATTGAGAAAGATAGTCTCTTTGATAGATGATGCTGGGAAAACTAGATATCCATATTCTGAAGAACGAAACCAGATCCCTATATCTCACCATGTACACAAACCAAATCAAAATGGATTAAAGACTTAAATCTAAGACCTTAAACTATGCAACTTCTATAAGAAAACATTGAGGAAACTCTCCAGGACATTGGTCTGGGCAAAGATTTCTTGAGTAGTCCTCCACAGCACAGGTAATCAAAGCAAAAATGTACAAAGGCGATCATATCAAGTTAAAAACCTTCTGTACAGCAAAGAAAGCAATCAAGAAAGTGAAGATACAACCACAAAATGGCAGAAAATATTTGCAAACTACCCCTCTGACAAGGGATTAATAACCAGAATATAAGGAGCTCAAATAACTCTATAGGAAGAAATCTAATAATCCCATTTTTAAAATGAGCAAAAGATCTGAATAGATATCTCTCAAAAGAAGACACATAAATGCCAAAGAGGCATATAAAAAGGTGCTCAACATCATTGATCATCAGAGAAATGCAAATCAAAACTACAATGAGACACCATCTTACCCCAGTTAAAATGACTTTTACTTATAAAACAGGCTATAATAAATGCTAGTGAGAATGTGGAGAAAAGGGAACCCTCATACACTGTTGGTAAGAATGTAAATTAGTACAACTACTATGTAGAAAAGTCTGAATGTTTTTCAAAAAAATAAAAATAGAGCTACCATACAATCCAGAAATCCCATTGCTAGAATCACACCCAGAAGTAAGGAAATCAAGATATCGAAGAGATATCTGCATTCTCGTGTTTATTGCACTATTCACAATAGCCAAGATTTGGAAGCAAATTAATTGTACATCAACAGATGAATGGATAAAGAAAAGCTGTTTTATATATATACATACATATATATATGTGTGTGTATATATATATATATATAATGGATTGCTATTCAGCCATAAAAAAGAATAAGATCCTGTCATTTGCAACAACATGGATAGAACTGGAGGTCATTACTATAAGTGAAATAAGCCAGGCACAGATAGACAAGCTTCACATGCCCCCACTCATTTGTGGGAGCTAAAAATTAAAGCAATTGAACTCATGGAGATAGACAGTAGAACGATGGTTACCAGAGGCTGGGAAGGATAGTGGGGGCATGGCTGGGGGTAGTGGGGATGGTTAATGGGTACAAAAATAGTTAAAAAGCATGGATAAGACCTAGTATTTAATAGCACAACAGGTTGACAATAGTCAGTAATAATTTAATTGTACATTTTAAAGTAACTGAATTTTTTGTAACTGGATAGTTTAACAACAAGAAAAAATGCTTGAGAGTGTAGATAACCTATTCACCACAGTGCGATTATCACATATTGTATGCCTGTATCTAAATATCTCATGTACCCTATAAATATATACACCTAGTATGTACCCATAAAAATTACAAATAAAAATAATTTTTAAAAAACAATGGGAAGAATGAAATAACTCAGATTCAAAGAAAAACTGAAGAACATAATGGACTACTTCTTTCAATTTCATATAACAGATAATTTTCTAGGGAAAAACTACTTTGTTAAGGCTTACTTGACAGGGTATTCTTGATAGCCTGAAATAAATTAAGAAGGGACTTTATTTTTCTTCTACTCTGTACCATCCTCACACTCAGGAATGGAGGGTCTATGTCAACACAAAAACGAAGCCAATGGCTTTCTAAAACACAGGGGGCCACCAACGGATGCTGAGTGATCAGAGCAATTTCCTTTTGTGTATCCACCTGGAGACTACAACTCCATGAAAATGACATAGCAAGCTGAAGGTACTGAAGGGAAAACAGTGGCACTGGTTCACTGCATTCTACCATGCAAAGCCTTTCAGATGGTCTGGAGGCAAAACGAACCCTGACAAAATTATTGTTTAGATTTTCATTTTTATACACTCCAACATTTCAGAGTATAACAGAACCAGAAAGATCAAGTGCAAAAGGATTCCCTACCTCAGTCCTGCAACAACATATTATTGCCAGGGCCAAGAAGTTAGGTTACATGACATTTCCAACTTCCTGCTGATCTGAGAAGCTGCTGTCAGCACTCAGAAAAGGGTGAACTAGACCAAGGACATTCCAGATATTACATTGGCAAACATCAGGTATGGGTGTAAATCTCAGAAAGCCTCTTGGCTCAAAATTCATGGGTTCTGCACAAGAATTAGTGCTGAAATGAAGGAGATCTTGCCAAGCAAGAGAACCCAGAGCAGAGCTTTCTCTTATCTGTAGAAACTTTATATACCCATGCTCCTGTATCTCCTCATTACAATCTTCTAAAATTCCTTTACTGATGAATTATTAAAATAGAGAAAGTCACATGGGATTTTAATTTTGGTATCTGAAAAGAACCTACTCCTACTTCTGTCATATATTTTACCAAGCAAATAACTACATATGTCTAATCTCAGGACTTGGGTCCTGAAGTCAACAGGTTTTATCCTGCAAAACTATCCCTACAGAAGACATCTATGGCATACTAACAAATAGTGGCATTGGATTCACCCAAAGCTGGATGGTCCTACTATAGCCTAAATATTTGTATCCACTCCCTCCAAAAGAATCATATGTTAAAACCTAATCACTAAGATAATGTTGTTAGGAGGTGGGTCCTCTGGGAGGTAATTAGGTCATGAGATTAGACTCTATGTCAATGAAATTGGTATCCTTATAGGAGGCCCAAGGGAGCTCATTTGCCCCTTCCACCATGTAAAGATACAACAGCATGGCATCATCTATCAATCAGGAAATAGGGCTTCATCCAGATGTAGAATCTGCCAGGATTTTAATTTTGGGCATCCCACCCTCCAGAACTATGAAAAATAAATTTCTGTCATTTATAAGCTACCAGGTGTATGTTATTTTGTTATAGCAGCCCACATGATCTAAGATAGGGCCCTTAATTCATTTCTATCCACAGTGCACACATATCTCCAATGCAAAAGCAGCTTTAGGTGTGAAGCCATTTCAAAATAACTGGTAGCTACAGGTGAGCCTTAAACAAGGCAGACTTACTTGGCTGTATATTTCCCATTTTCCCTATCAGATCCCTTGTCTGCCTTTCTTTACTCTGCTGTCTATCCTGAGAGCCATCTGTATGGGTCACATCAACTATTTCCCAAGCCCTCTCTCTGGCTTTCACTTGGATTGAGCCAATGTGAAGCACTTGTAGCAGAGTGAAGGGAGGGGAAAGGTGGCTCCCTCCCTACAAGGTCACTGAGAGATAACTGTATTCATCCACTCAAAGTAATTGTTCCATTCAAGAAGGCTGACTCTACAAAAACATTCCCACCTTGGTCTTTTTGGGTCTCAGCATGGTAACAGCTCAATCGCTAACAAGACAATGAGTTATTGCACTATCTCTTGTACCTATCATTACAAATAGTTCTTTTGTACACAAACCTTCTCTAATTATTTTATATGGAAGGGGCTATCTCTCTTCCATGAAGGTAGGACAGATAGTCTCAATTGGGAAACTTCTAAAACCATAGACAAGACAAATTTTATCTATCAAAATGGAAGTTACCACCTGCCTGTTTGAAGTACAATTGGTCAGAGATCATTTACTCCCACATCAAAAGCCAATAAATCTCTAAAGCAATTGTTCAGATGGGAATAACAAATGTTCATAGTATGTTTACTGGTGTCCCTGAGAAAAGGCCTTCTATCCTGGTATGTGTGGGCCATAGCCTGTGAACTGGTTCCTCCTGGCTCATCATAAAGTAAATACTGATATGCTCTGCTTTGCTCCACCCACCCCACACAGACCTCCCCTTAAAATTCCCATTCAGAGAAGATATATTAGGGAAAAGAGTCCTAACTCTACAACAGCAGAGTAAATTCATACTAGTATGCAGTCCTGCTTTCTTAGATATGAAGGCGTAGCCACTGATGACCAGAAACATGAAGAGAACAAGCAGTATGAAAGAGAAATAGGAAACATGACTTCAAAATAAGTCAGATAAAAAAGAAAATAATTTTTAAATCATATTAATGTAGGTAAGAGTAAATGAAGTTATTGCCATCACGAAACAAAATGAGTGCTATGACAAAGAATTAATTAGTAAAAACTGGAAATAAAGATATTAGAAATTTAAAATTATTCCTGAAATAAAATACTTAGAACTTAGAAAAAAGTCAAATCAATTTCCTAGAGATGAAGCAAAGAAACAAAGTCATGAAAAAAGAAAAGAAATTCAAAAGTTACCAACATCCAGTTAACAAGCTCCAGAAAGAGAAACCTAAAAACAAAACAACAGAAACAAAAGGAAGAAAATTATCAAAGAAACAGTACGAGAGAATTTCCCAGAGCTTAAGAAAGACGTGTCTTCTGATTAAAAGTACCAAAATGCCTAGCATGATAACTTAAAAAGAATAAAAAAACACACACGCCTAAACACATAATTTTGAAATGTCAAAATTCTGAATATAACACAGATTTTAAAAGCCTCCAGAGAGAAAAATGAGTTACCTGCAAAGGATGCCTTCTCATCGGCTCAGCAGATATTAGAAGCCAATGGGCCAATGCTTTTAAAGTTCTCGGGGAAAAGAGTTTCAACATAGAGTTCTATACTCAGCTATATTTTCACTTAAATGTAAGGGCAAAGTAAAGATATTTTGGAGATGTAAAAAGTCAAAAAGCTTCTCTTTTTTCAATACAATTTTAATAAAAATGCCAGCTTGAATTTTTATTAAGAAGTTGATAACTACATTATAACATTTACAAGAAAGAATAAATAGAGTCAGTCCTAATAAAAAGAGATGGGGATGAGGAGGTATTCTCCCTACAAGCTGCTAAGGAATACTATAAAACTTCAGAAAAGGAAGCATATAGACACCTGTTGGTTCACTGGATGGTGTTGGGAAAAGAATTTTACATCCCTGCCTAAAACCTCCAGAAAGTTATGCTCCAGATGAATTAAAGTCTTAAAAATAAAAAAGAAAGCAATAAACTTAAAAGACAAAAATGTAGAAGAATATCTACATATTCGAAAGGCTAGAAAAAAATTGGAAGTTTTATTTGAAATGCCCAAAAGCATAGCTAAAAAGAAATTCATAATTCGATTACATAAAACTTAAGAGTTCAACTTCAGCTCAACTTGTCATCATGTGAAGCCATTGACAGAGTCAACAGACAAACAAAAGATTGCTATAATACATACCTACGTCTAAGCCAATCACTACTTAGAATATTTAAGGGATTCCTAAAAAAATAGCATGAAAAAAACAACCTCGGTAAAAATGGGTGAAGGATGAGATAGGCAGTTTGCAAAAGAGGAAACCCAAAAGACCAACAAATATATGAAGTATTTTAAAAATAATTAGCTCGCAGAGAAATTCAAAATAGAACATCAAGGAATTACCACTTTATATCCATTAAAGTGGCAACAAGTATAAAGTCGACAGAAGTGTAGATACAGACACTCCAGAGAACAATCTGGCAACAACATGATTATATACGTAACCCAGGAATTTCACTGCAGCATCTATATCCCAGAGTAATTCCCACAGGGGTTCCTTGTGGTACATTTACGAGGATGCTTATTGCAGCTTTTTTGTAGACTAGGAAACTGGAAGCAGTCTAAGTGTCCATAACTGAGGAAGAGGTTACGTTAAATGTGTCAGGGGTACACCATGGAGTACTGCTGCTGGGGTTCAGAAAAAGAAAAAATATGGCACTGAGCATGCTGAGTGCTTTGAATTAAAGAAATTGAAAGGCCTCAGGACTACGCCTCAGAACCATGGTCTCTCTGACCTTCCCCCACCCCTCTGTCTCTCTGATCCTCTTTCTTTTTTGAAGCACAAGAAGGGATGCTCTCTGGAATTTTCCTTATCTGACTAGGGAAGCTTCTTTCCAAAAGAAATACAACTGTCTTAAGACCCCCTCCTTAGGAATCTAATCAAATAATTAGGAAAAATTAACCACAGGAGAAGAGAAGAGACTCGGAATCTCCACCATACCCAGAGAGACTTTTTAATGTATTCTTCTGAGAGCAGCTTAGAGAAATGCTTGGGAAACTTCGTTTGCATAATAGACAACCTTTGTTCACAGTAAAGTTCTGCCCCACACCTTCCCACCAGTTCCCCAGAGCTCAGAGGAACTCTTCTTAGACCATCATTTTTGTGCTCTTTTACTTCCCTCGAAGATCATTTCCCTTTTTACCCCTCCTCCACCCATTTCCCCTTCTCCTGTGAAGAAGTACCATATATAAGCATCTGGACCTCACTGGGTCATTAGGTAATAATTCTCCAGCAGTCCACCATGCTTGTGCATACTAGATAAATTAAGATGCCTATTCCTCTTATTAATCTGTCTATTGTCAGTCATTTGCAGGGAGCTGATCTGAGAAGATACAGGTAAATGGCCAACACAGTAGTGATCTATTTTATCTAACAGATCTAACAAATAAAATGCTTAGAGAGGATAAAATGTAAAAGACATGAAATATGTAGCTGTGTCAGTAAGAATCCTTGCAAGAAAAGAGAACTTATGCCAGGTTGTTAAATAGGGGGAATTTAACATAGAAAATTAATCCAAGATTCTAGGAGAGCTTCAAAGAGCAGATAAAGGAGTGCAAGGCAATATAGAAGCCAACAATTGATAGAGTTTCTTTACCTTTTTTTCATTGTTTTTCCTCTAAGACGTTTTAGGTATATTTCTTCTAATCATCCCCCCCCCATACACTGTTAGTATATCTGTGCTTTCTACATAAAAAACAGGATTCCCCTCCCCCAAGAACCATTTTAGCCCCTTTAGTGGCAATATCGCACCCTTGAAAATGCATGTTCAGAAGGAATAAGAAGAAAAGTTGGGGGACATCTCTGGATTCTGGAAGTGGTGCCAACTGACTGCTCCTAGAAGCGCAATGGAGATGTAGCCACCATCAGTCACCACCAGGCAAAAGGTAGGATAGGAAATACACCAACCGGTTCCTTCCTCCTTTATTCTAACCTCAGTGCCTCCCATTTGACATAACTAACAAGAAGCCAGGTAAGTCTGATAAATGCAGTTTTCTGGGGTCATCCTTTTATATGCGAAATAGAACAGAGCAAGAAAAATGCAGGGAACTTATCTGAGAAGATACAGGTAAACAGCCAACACAGTAGTGCATGCCATTTACTTACATGAAAAAAAATAGACAAACAAAAGAATACACACTTTGCAGGAACATATCATGCAAGAAGAGCAAGAGCACAGTAAGCACATTAGAAATGGCTGCCTGAGTGAGGGAGAAGAGTGGGTTAGGAATAGAGAATAAAGATTAAAGAAAGTTTGGAAACGAAGAGAAAATTACTTTAGGGAAGAATTTTCTTAAGAAGCTACTCCAGCCAAACAAAGGCATTAACCTAGAAGAGGACAACACGGGAACCGGGAGACACAGCCATAACCTAGAAAAGGAGTGAGGAGAGAAGCCAGGATGACAGCTGCACGGCACACTGAGGAACAATGAGTCCAGGTTAGAGCTAAAGGGCAGAAACTTGTAGGAGGAGAGGCAGCAGAAGGGCCTGCTTCCGTTCCTTCCCACCTCATTTAGGTGGGACTTGTTTTCACAACATTTAGGTGAGAAGGAACAGAGCTTCTGTTTTCACGACAGCATAATCTATTGTGGTTTAGTTGTTACCAGTGTACACATAACTCTTTCACCAAAACAATTAAAAATTTTAAAAGAATCTTTAGGACAATTCACTTTTCCTCAATAAAATTCTATTGAGAGTCTACTCGTGACAAAGAAAAAGTTTCCTTTGCAGCAAAAAAGCCCAAACTATTTAAGTTGGCGTAAAAGGCACTGCATGGCCTGACCCTGAAGAGTCTGTCTAACACTGTCCCTCTCCTCCAGCCAGTCTAAGTCCTTAGGCATCTCCAAACCTGAGATTCTGTTTTCTGCCTGCCTATCTTTATCCAGGCTGCTTCCTTTGCCTTGAGTGGTCTCCTGCCTCTGTCTTCCTGCCCACCCTACGATCCCTTTTCCACACCTGTGAGGCCTTCACATCCTAGGGAGCAATGCTCTCACTCGCTCCCATTCATCTGCTGTAGGACTTACCACATGGCCTGTCATTATTCGCTTCATCATGTCTCCTCCTCTAAACATTGAATGTATTCATCTTTGTATTCACAGAAGCAATGACAGTGTTTGACACATATTAGAGACTCAATAAATGCTGATTTAGTGAACACTTCATCAATGAATGTATAGCAAATGAACAAAAACAATGAAACACATTAGATAAATTAATTCTGTGGTATTTTATATCGACTGTGTATTACTTAAATAGTTAATTTGGTGCAAAAGTAATTGCAATTTTTGGCATTAAAAGTAATGGTAAAACTGCAATTAGTTTTGCACCAACCTAATATATTGCTACACATGAATACTCCCCAAACAAAAATGTTGTGGTATTTATTTATTATATTAATGTGCATTTATTTGTACCTCCTCTTTCCAAATGAATGATTTCAGAAAGACAAAACTATATAAATGTGCTTTATATTCACACCCACTTTAAATCTGGTCAGCAAGAGTTTTTGTTAGGTGGGTGTTTTCAGGTTAAGATTCTCCTCATCTTCCTTGTCAATACAATCCCACATGCTAAGGTTTTGACTTGTTTCTGAAGCAAACACTGAGAATTTTTTTTAAGGCTGAAACAATGAGGATTCTTTTGTGTTAATTCTTTTAGGGCAAAGGTCTAAATGGGGGCCAGAATATTGAAAAGCCCAGTGGCTGCTGTCTGGCTGGACAAGGGAGGGCCACCTTCTCTTCTGGACTCTAATTTCTTCTCTGAGTGGCACATCTTTTTCACAGCACTGAGCAATTGGAATGATGGCTTCAGGAGGGGGATGGGGAACAGATGTCATTCATTGACTCTGGGTAATGAGATTTCATATTCCGTCAAAATCCTGAATAGGACAGGGGAGGCCTCATTAGTGGTTTCATGACTGAACAGGTGTAGAGGTCCCACATGCACAGCAGGTAGAAAGAGGCCATTTCAATTCCATGTGTGGACGTATCTAGGAAATTGGAAAGCAGGAAAAAGTGCTCTACCACAACTGCCACTTCAGGAAAATTGCAGCTTCCAGGAGCCAAAACAATATTAACTGAGACCATGGGTGCAGACCTCATCCCAGGGCCAGGAAAATGGCTGAAGGTGGGAGACAGGTGATATTCAGCCCTAATGATACAGTGCAAAAGAGGTCATCTCCTTATTTCTTTGGTTCCATATGGCATATCATAAAATTTTAGCACTCTTTAGCCAACAAAGTAATAACCCTCTTAAGGCCACCAGTCAAAAAATGGGACTACAGGGCGGAATGAAATTTTGTCTCCAAAACTAATGGCAGAAACCTCTTTAGAAAATGGGACACATTAGAAGCAGTGTGTGAATAAAATGTTCCAGAGCGTAGATAAGCCTGTCTAGCAATTTGGCAGCTGTCTTCTGGACAAGTGTCCTTTACTGGAGATAACAATTAAGAAACTGACCCCACTGCCTGTCTGCTGAAAGAAATCCACACTACAGCAAGAACCAGGTGACCCGGAGGTACAGTCCCAACTGGAACTGCTACTTGGCAGGCCCAAAATAGCTAAGAGGTAGACAAATAGCTCAGCATGTTTTCATGAGGAATATGTTTCTGAAGCCTTCAATAGGTAGCAGTTACTTATGACCCTCCTACCTAAATGTTCAGGGTCTTTCTAAATGGCCATCCACCGTGGAATCACAATCAGTGTCAGCCTCACTGTTTAATACTTCTTCAGTCAACTTTATAGAACTCGACTCCTTAGTAAAATCTCAGTAATGTCATTTAGAATATGTTGAGGGAAGGTTAGTCACAATTATAAAATGTATATTTTAAAATACATTTTATCCCAGCTACTTGGGAGGCTAAGGCAGGAGAATCACTTGAAGCCAGGAGGTGGAGGTTGCAGTGAGCCAAGATTGTGCCACTACACTCTGGCCTGGGTGACAAGAATGAGACTCTGTCTCCAAAAAAAAAAATTTTAATACATTAAATGTTTTTTGTTACGCTTCTCGTTGGTTCCAATTTGGCAGCCTTGTCCTCATAAAAAAAGGTCTGATTTCTTCAACCTTTTCAGGAAAGTGGTCATATATTTTTTATGAGCTCACCATGTGTCAGTCACCGTGTTAGGCACTTGATGTGAGCTGTTCCATCCATCCTTGCAACACAACCAAGTGCTGAGGCTCAGAGGCAAAGTCATGTGATCAATGTCACAGGCTAGTAGATGGCAAAGGTACAATGAAAATGCCAGCCTCCGGCACCAAAGCCCAGGCTTTGTTCATGGCATCATGCTGCCTCCTGTGGCCACAGAGAAGTGGCTCAACATATTGAAGGCCAAACATTGCCAAGGAAAGCTTACAATAGACCAGTTTTAATAAATAAGAACAATTTATAACTATTAGCACAGTTTTGGATTTTAAGTGGCTGATTCTAAACTGTCTTGGGAAGTACTGAAAAACTATTCACTTCCTTAAACAGACTAAGGATGGCTTCCATGAACTTCCATGCTCGTCTGTACTCCCTTTTATGACCTGAAGTGGTAGAGAAGGTACATCCCAACCCGCTCCATTTCTACATGATCTCAAAATCTGCATTGCTACAGTTGTAAATATGCCTTTTATGCAAATTACTTTTTCTCATCAGTGTATCATTATTCAGAAAAATAATTCTTCAGCCGTTTTACGTGATCCAATTTCCAAACCAGAGTTGGATCTCTGAGAACATGCACACCATGTCTTCCTTTCCTTTGCTCTCTACTTCCTCTTCCCCTCGTGCACTACAGCACTTGGGCTGTATGGTGCCCCAAACAAACTAGACACTCTTTCTGTACTGTCAACTAAATTTGAGTCCTATTTTGAAGATAGTACCTTACAAAAGCAAAGATATATATAACATATTTTAACAAATGTAGCACTGTGGTGCTGAATGTCAATAGTGGGGAAAGTTATGCATGTTATAGATAGGAAGGATATAGGAACTCTCTGCACATTCCGCTCAATTTTGCTGTAAGCCTAAGTGCTCTAAAAATAGACTTTATTGGCCGGGTGTGGTGGACTACGCCTGTAACCCCAGTACTTTGGGAGGCCAAAGTGGGTGGATCACAAAGTCAGGAGATCAAGACCGTCCTGGCCAACATGGTGAAACCCCATCTCTAGTAAAAATACAAAACTTTGCTGGGCTTGGTGGTATGCACCTGAAGTCCCGGCTACTCAGGAGGCTGAGGCAGGAGAATCACTTGAACCAGGGAGTCGGAGGTTGCAGTGAGTCAAGATGGAGCTACTGCACTCCAGCCTGGCAACAGAGCAAGATTCCGTCTCAAAAAAAATACATAAATAAAAGTTATTAATTTACATATACATAAATTATATATTTATGATTATACGTAATAGAGATAAATTATATATAATACATCAAGTATTAAGTTTATATGTATTATTATATATAACATGTGTGTGTATATGTGTGTATATAAAATGTTACTGTACTAGGAGGACATACAGAAAAATCAAGGAAGTCTGCATCCACCTCACTTACAGGCAATTTCTGAGCAGAGGTTTTCCAGCTCATTACCTCACCCATGATAGACAAAGCCAGAGTCCTAACTCCATTGTAGGCATCCGTCTATGCATCATAAGATAATCATATGAGGACTGGACATTAGGAGAAACCACCACCTTTGAGGAGACTACCATGAACACTGGCCTATGAGGCTTTCCATTTTTGAATCTGCTTAAACCACCCAATCAGAGTGGTTAGTCTATGCAAACAAAAAGACAAACAGTTAAAAAACCACCTATGAAAGATGGAGTGAGGAGGTGGGAGGAGGAGGCAGGGCAAGATGGCCAAGTATAGCCCTCCAATCATCGTCCCCATTGCAAGAATGCCAAGTTGAACAACTATCCCCAAAAGAACGCACCTTCATAAGAATCCAAAATCAGGTAAGCCATTGCAGTATCTGATTTTAACATCATAGCCAGGAAAGAGGTGCTGAGGAGGGTAGGAAAGACGGTCTTGAATTGCTGATACCACCCCTTTCCCGTCCCCCAGCAGCAGTCATGTAGCATGGAGAGAGAATCTGTGTTTGGGGGAAAGAGAAGACAGTGCTTCTGGGACTTTGCATTGGAAATCAGGGCTGCCCTGTCACAGTGGAAAGCAACATGGGGAAGAATTTAGCTTTCACCCATGGAGGGAGCATTTAGACCAGCCCTAACCAGTGGGGAATCACCCATCCCAGCTGTGGAAACCTGAGTTCTGGCTAGCCCCAGCACCCTGGGCTAAGGCCCTTTAGGGTTCTAAATAAACTTAAAGGGCAGTCTAGGCCACAGTGACTGCAATTCCTGGGCAAGTGCTGGTGCTGGTGCTGAGCTGGGCTCAGAGCCAGTGATCTTGGAGGCCATACAACCAAAACACCAGCCAGGCAGCCAAGGAAGTGCTTGGCTACCCCTTCCCCAACCCCAGGCCTACAGCTCCAGAAGAGATTTCTTCCTTCAGCTTGAGGGAGGAGACTGGAGAGTAAAGAAAACTTTGTCTTGCAATTAGGATTGACCAGCTCAGCCACAGTTGAATAGGGTACCAGGCAGAGTCCTAAGGTCCCCATTCCAGGCCCTAGCTATGAGATGACATTTCTAGGCGCACTGTGCAACAGAATGGAAACTGCTGCCTTGAAGAGAAGAATCCAGTCCTGGCAAGATTCATTACCTGTGTACTAGCCCTCAGGCCTTGACGGTACCCAAGCTGTACTCGTTTGGGGCCTTGGGTTAGGCCAGGGCCATGACAGCTTCAGGTGTGACCCAGTGCACTCCCAGCTATGGTGGCCATGGGGAGAGACTCCTTCTGCCTGAGGGAAAAAAAGGAAAGAGAAAAGAGGAATTCGTCTTCCATCTTGGGCACCAGTTGGACCACGGTAGAGTAGACAATGAAGTGGGTTGCCGGGGTCCTTGATTCCAGGCCTTGGCTCCTAGACAGCATTTCTGGACCCACTTTGAACCAGAGAGGAGCCTGCTTCCCTGAAGGGAGGGACCCAGGCCTGGCAGCATTCATCCCAAGCTGAGTGAAGGGCCGGTGGGCCTTGAATGAACATCAGCAGCAGTCAGGCAGTCTCGATGAAGGCCTGGGGCAGTGGTGTTTACAATGAGAACCTCCTTCTGCATGAGGAAAGGAGAGGAAAGGGTGCAAAGAACTTCATCTTGTGGCTTAGGGACCAGCTCAGCTGCAGTGGAATAGAGCACTAAGGAGATTACTAAGGATCCTGACTTCAAGCACCGGCTCCCAAGTGGCATATCGAGACCTTCCCTTGGCTGGTGGGGAGGTGGCCACCCTGAAGGGAAAGACACAAGCCTGGCTAGATTTGGGTCCTGCTGATTGAAGAGTGCTTGAGCCTTGAGTGACTATCAGTGGTAGCCAGGCAATAGTCACCATGGGCCTTGGGTGAGACCCAGTGCTGTATCAGCTTCCGGTCTTGCCAAGCACAGTCCCAGTGGTGGTGGCCACAAGAGTGCTTATGCCACCTCTTCCCCAGCTCAGCAAGGAGAGAGAGATTCCATTTGTTTAGGGGAAAGTGATAAAAGAGGACAAGAGTCTCTGCCTGGTAATTTGGAAAATTCTCCTGGATCTTACCCAAGACCACCAAGGGGGTAACTCTATGAGTCTGCAAGAGTGATAGTGTTACTGGGCTTAGGGTATGCTCTAATGAAGATGCTCTAATGAAGAACTGACCCAAGATTTAGATCCTAGCACTCAATTCCCTTTGAATACTTGGAAAAATTTCCCAAGGACAGGTACAAACAAGCCTAAACTGCTAAGACTACAATAAATATTTAACTCTTCAATGCTCAGACATTGATGAACAATCACAACATCAAGAACATCCAGGAAAATATTACCTCACCAAACAAACTAAATAGGGCACCAGTGACCAACCCTTGAGTGATAGAGACATGTGACCTTTCACACGGAGAATTCCGAAATACTATTTTGAGAAAGCTTGACAAAATTCAAGATAACACAGAAAGGGAATCCTATCAGATAAATTTAACAAAGATATTGAAATATGTTAAAATAATCAATCAGTAATTCTGGAGCTGAAAAATGCAATTGACATACTGAAGAATTCATCAGAGTCTCCTAGTAGCATAATTGATCAAGCAGAAGAATGAATTAGCTTGAAAATACATAGGCAGGGAGGCAAAATTTTAAAAAATGAAGATCTCCTACAAGATCTATAAAATAGCCTCAAAGGGCCAAATCTAAGAGTTATTGGCCCCATTTATGAGAAGAGAGAGAGATAAGTTTAGAAAAATTTATTCAAGGGGATATCAGAGAGTTTTCCAAATCTAGGGAAAAATATCAATATTCAAGTACAAGAAGGTTGTAGAACACCCAGCAGATTTAACCCAAAAAAGACTACCTCGAGGCATTTAATGATCAAACTCCCAAAGACCAAAGACAATAAAAGAATCCTAAAAGCCACAAGAAAAAAAAACAAATAACATACAAAGGAGCTCCCTTACATCTGGCAGCAAACTTCTCAGGGAAACCTTACAGGCTAAAAGAGAGTTGCATAACATATTTAAAGTGCTAAAGGAAAAACGCTTTTATCCTAGAAGAGTATACCCAGCAAAAATATCCTTCAAATATGAAGGAGAAATAAAGACTTCCCAAGCAAGCAAAAGCTGAAGGATTTCATCAACACCAGACCTATCCTACAAAAAATGCTAACAGGAATTCTTCAACCTGAAAGAAAAGGATGTTAATGATCAATAAGAAATCATCATCTGAAGGTACAAAATTCACTTGGTAATAGTAAGTACATGGAAAAACACAAAATACTATAGCACTGTATTTATGGTATGTAAGCTACTCATATCTTAACTAGAAAGACTTAAAGTTGAACCTATCAAAGATAATAATGACAACAATATTTGAAGACATAAATAGTATAAGATATAAATAGAAACAACAGAAAGTTTAAAAACTGAGGAAATAAAATTAAACTGTGGGTTTTTTATTACTTTTCTTTTTACTTGTTAGTTTGTTTTTGCAGTGTTACACTGTTATAAGTTCAAAATCATGGGTAATAAAATGTTATTTGCAAGCCTCATGGTAACCTCAAGAAGCAAACAACAGAAACACAAAAAATAAAAAGCAAGAAATTAAAACATGCCACCAGAGAAAAATCACCTTTCCAAAAGGTGCAATGAGGGGTAGTAGGAAGGAGGGGAGTGGGAATGTTTAATGGGTACAAAAATATAGTTAGATAGAATAAATAGGATCTAGTATTTGATAGCAATATATGGTGACTACAGTTAACAAGAATTTATTGTACATTTAAAAATAACTAAAATTATAATTGGAATGCTTGTAACACAAAGAAATGATAAATGTTTAAGGTGATGGATACCCCATTTACTTCGATGTGATTATTACATATTGTATGCCTATCAAAATATCTCAGGTACCCCCATAAACGTATACATGTACCATATATCCCTAAAAATTTGAAAATTTTTTAAAAGATAGACTTAGTGAAGCAGGTAAGAGTTCAGGCCGTAATATACAGAAAAGCATTCAGTCTAGTAAATACAAATGCTATAATTTGTGTCCTTAAAAAAGTGGGAATATATGCTCATATTTATTCATATGTGCATTTAAATTTAAAACTCCATACACTTATAAAGAAACTAAGAGTACTTAACTGGTTTGGAAGGGTTAGGAGTAGCAGATGAGGTGGAGATGAAAAGATGTTTATATTTAGTTCTTAAAGCCAGTGAATGCCAGTGAATCATTTAAAAATTGACATACACCCAAATCACAAAATAACTCAGTGTCTGCATTCAATCTACTTGAATTCTAATCCCCACTTAAAAACTGTATGACCTTGGACTATCATTTACTTCTTTAAGTCACCATGTCATCTACAAAATGAAGATAATATACCTATATTACAGAGTAACCTTGAAGATTAAACTATATAATCTCTGTAACATGCTTAGCACATAGTAAGTACTCAATAAATATCAGCTATTAAGATTTTCATTCTTATTGACATATTATGAGCACTTAACAACCTTATTGCACATCACAGAGTCCAGGAAAACTGAAACATGAAAGAATTCAAGTCATTGATATATTCTTCCAGCAATCTTTCACTATGGAGGCAGTGAATGTTTATGCTTGTAATTTTTAGGGCCTGACTGGTGGAACAAAAACACCCAAAAGCCATAATCTTACACAGTCTAATAGCATTACTAATTATACCATTTTTAAAGAATAATAATCTGCAGAAATTCAAAGATCTCATTTTATAACCAGGAAAAATATATCTATTTCATTTTTATTTTTTTCTTAGGTAAAATTTTGGTGAGAAATAACAAAGGGGAATAAAATAAAGTAGGTGGTTTTTGAGATATGGGGAAAACATGCCAGGTTTTATCAAGAGACAGAATTGGAGCAATAAAAAATACTTTTCTGACACAAAGCTATCTACAGATTCAATGCAATGTCTATCAAAATACCAATGACTTTCTCACAAAATGGAAAAAACAATCTTGAAATTCTTATGAAACCAAAAAAGATCCAAAATACCCAAAGCAATCCTAAGCAAAAAGAACGAAGCTGGAGACATCACAACACCTGACTACAAATTATACTGCAAAGCTATAGTAACCAAAGCAACATAGTACTAACATAAAAACACATAGACCAATGAAACTGAATAGAAAATCCAGAAATAAATCCACACATTCATAGCCAATTCATTTTTAACAAAGTTGCCAAAAACAGACACTGCGGAAAAGACAGTCTCTTCTTGAAAACCTAGATATTCACATGCAGACAAAAGAAACTAGACCCCTATCTCTCACCATATTAAAAAAAAAAAAAATCAAAATGGATTAAAGATTTAAATGTGGCCGGGCGCGGTGGCTCAAGCCTGTAATCCCAGCACTTTGGGAGGCCGAGGCAGGTGGATCACGAGGTCAAGAGATCGAGACCATCCTGGTCAACACGGTGAAACCCCGTCTCTACTAAAAATACAAAACATTAGCTGGGCACGGTGGTGCGTGCCTGTAATCCCAGCTACTCAGGAAGCTGAGGCAGGAGAATTGCCTGAACCCAGGAGGCAGAGGTTGCGGTGAGCCAAGATCGCGCCATTGCACTCCAGCCTGGGTAATGAGAGCGAAACTCCGTTCCCAAAAAAAAAAAGATTTAAATGTAAGACCTGAAACTAAAACTTCTGGAATAAAACATGAATGAAATGCTTCAGGACATTGGTCTGGGCAAAGACTTCTTGAATTAAGACCTCAAAAGCATAGGTAACCAAAACAAAAATTGACAAATGGGATTACATCAAGCTAAAAAGCTTCTGCATAGCAAAGAAACCATCAACAAAGGGAAGAAAATGAAGAAAGAAAATATTGCAGACTATTTATCTAACAAGGGATTAATAATTAGACTATATAAAAAATTCAAACAACTCAATAGCCAAAACCAAATAATCTAATTTAAAAATGGGCAAAAGATCTGAATAGACATTTCTCTAAAGAAGACACAGAAATGGGTTACATCATGAGAAAAGTGCTCCACATCACTAATCACTAAGGAAATGCAAACCAAAACCACAAAGAAATATTATCTCACCCCAGTTAGAATGGCTATTATCAAAAAGTCAGAAAATAACAAATGCTGACAAGGATGCAGAGAAAAGACAATGCTCAGACACTGTTAGTGCTAATATAAATTCATATGGTCTCTATGAAAAACAATATGCAGTGTCATCAAAAAACTGAAAATAAAAATATGTGATCCAGCAATGCCTCTGGATCCTTCTATCCAAAAATAGAGGAAATAGTATATTTCTGAGATTTCTAAGGGCAAGAAGCATTTGCACTTCCATGTCTATTGCAGTTCTAGTCACACTAATCAAGATACGCAATCAACCTAAATGCCAACCAGTGAATGAATGGAGAGAGACAATGGAGTGTATATACAAAATGGAATATTATTCAGCCATAAAAGACTGAAATCTTGTCATTTGCAACAACATGAATGGAACTGGAAGACATTATGTTAAGTGAAACAAATCAGAAAGAAAGACAAATATCACATACTCTTATCATATGTGGGAGCTAAAAGATGATCTCACAGAGATAGTGACTATAATGGTGGTTACCAGAAGCTGGGAAGGGTAGTAGAGAGGGAGGGATAAAGAGGGGTTGTTTAATGGGTACAAAAGAAAAGTTAGATAAAAGGAATAAGAACTAGTGTTCAGTACAAGAATAGTTTATTACATACTTCAAAATAGCTAGAGAAGAAGATTTGAAATGTTCCCAACACAAAGAAATGATAAATGTTTGATGAGATGGATATCCCAGTTACCCAGATTCGATCATTATATCTTGTATGCCTGTATCAAAATATCACATATATTCTACAAATGTGTACAACTACATGTTTACGAGCTACAGAAGGTCAGCTCAAGGAACCATTAAAAAGATTTTCACTGGCTCTTAGTTCCCTGAGAACAATCTCAGACTGCCAGCCTTTTCTGGCTGCTTTCAAATTAGTTGATAAGATTAGTCTTATTTGATGACAGCTTTTTCTAACTACCTGATTGGTACTGCAATAATCTTTTCTTGGAACAATCAAATTTTATAATTTTTAATATAAACAAAATTATGTATCAATAAAAAAATTTTTTAAAGAAAATATCTCTCTGAACTAGTTGGATTAATAGCGGTCTTTATCTGGGGGAAAGGTATTTTTATGAGAACCACTAACTGTAAACAAACAACGAGGAAAACTGGTTAAGTCTGCAAAATTCCATAAAGACACTGAACACAGCATATTAGATTCAGTACTCACATATATTATTCAGTAGCTAGAGGTCTCCTCATTATTTTTGTAAAGCTCCATATGGCATTCTTCATTTATTTAATAACATGTAATATATATTTAAATGTCCCTTTGTGAAAACAGAAGGTAGATTCATGATCATGTCATCTCAGCCCGGGATTGCCCAGTTACAAGTGACTGGGACAACCAAATCCCACTGCCCAAAGCTAGCAGTCCTCTCCTCATTTCTCAGCTGGTCAAGCCAGACTGAGGTGAGACAGGTTTCCCAGGAAATACTTTTAAAACTCCACTAATGGATGCTTCTGACACCATTTCCTCTCTATACCCTTTAAATGAATGGCATCAACTCTAACCCACAATCTTACATACGATAACACAATAGAAGAAAAGAAACAGAAGACCTAATTGCGCGAACACTGGCAGATGAATGATTCAATTGGGTATGACAGAGTAGGCTTCAGAAAACCTTTTAGGGATGAACTAGCCTATCTCATCTCATTCTGCTTGTCCAAAAATAAATAAAGGCAAGCACACACAAATCAGTGAATGAATAATATCACTGAATGAGCCGAAACAATGGTGGTTATGCCCATATTTTATTTTATTAAGTATCACAAGTAAATTTTCTTTTTTTTTTTTTTAAGAGACCAGGGGAGAGCTCGAACGCAGTCCCCCACTACCACAAATTATGCAGTCGAGTATCTCACATTTGGGGAAATCGCAGTGGTCAGCACATCTGGAGTGCAATGGATAAGCCTAGCCCTGGGAAACCCACTTTCGTGATCATGGTATCTCCCCTGACAAGTAAGTATCAGCACAAGTAAATTTTCAATCCATACCAACAATAAATTCATAGCCAGTACTTTCTCATAAACATCTGAACTACAAAAGGTCAGCTCAAGGAACCATTAAAAAGATTTTCACTGGCTCTGAGTTTGCTGAGAACAATCTTAGACTGCCAGGCTTTTCTGGCTGTTTTCCAATTAGTTGATAAGATTAGTCTTATTATTTGATGACAATTTTTTCTAACTACTGATTGGCACTCTAATAATCTTTTCTTGGAACAATCAAATTTTATAATTTTTTAATATAAAAAGATTTAATTCCAGAGGTTCTGATCAAATTAAACAGAATCCTAATTAACTAGTAATCAAATTGTACAGCAGGTAATGTTTAAGTTACAGTATGGAATGTTAGCAATACTTGTAATAACAGCCTCTCTCTAGGGACTTAGCAAGGCTTGTTGGGATTGTTCAAAGCCCTCAGGACAGGGTCAGAAGTTACTGAAAAGAAACCGAGGTACTTGTGTGTATAAAGAACGTGGACAATGAGGCCAAAGATGTAAATATGATTTGCTTAACTGTAGGTGGGGTGAGAATTTTATAGGAAAATAATGTAAAGCTAAGAAACAGGACTATTAACTAGATCTAGGCTTTTCCTGGCTTCTCTACTTACATAAAACACCAAAACATAAAATAATTTATTCTTAATCCAAAGTTAAAATTATTTGGGATCAAGTCTCATTCACTCTGTAAATCCAACTCCATTGACTTCAACTAACTGCATGGAACGCCATGTATTTGCAAGGCACTGCTAATAAAAATAATAATTAATAAATAAGTGATCCTTGGACATTGATTCATTAAAAAATTATCCAAGGGCACACTTCCCCATCTTCTCTCTCCTACAGCCCCCTCTCAAGCTCTATTTCATTTGGACCTTGCTGTGACACATCTACCGTTGCCCATACCTCACAGTTCAGATTTATGCTATCTCTAGGCTCAAAATGAAGGTTAAACTTTTTAAAGGGTTGATGGAAATTTATGAGAAAATATTTAGTTTCTCGGCACGGGAAAAATGCTGTAATTCATCTGTACAAATCAAATGAAGTCATTACAAATGACCCTGATCTTCCTCAGATGCTGCCACATTAAACAGTAACTTGCACATAAATTTTGACAAATCCAATCTCACAGCTAATCTTTCACCAAAACTGTGACCAATTAAAAATTCGTCTGTATACACACATTAATGATGAGAACTAGACCTAACTTCGGTAACCTAGGCTTTCTCTACATGGAAAGACATCTGCCCTGGCACACCAACAGAGATCAACCCTCCATTGCCTGACTCTCCCCTCTGCGATTAAAGAACAGTCTACAGCATTCTGAGGGAACTTTCATGAAGCCTTAGACACCCAGGGAGCCTGCACAAATTTGACCTCACTTATAAGGCTACATTTTAGGTGACAACTGCACTCCTCAGTGGCAGTTCAACTCCTGTCATCAAAAAGAAGAAAAAGAAGCCACATATCTCTTCTTCCAAAGAGTAAACAAAATAAAACACCACGTGATCTTTTAGTCCCACACTCATGTAAGAAAACACAAGAAAAAATCAAACCTCAAACTCAGAGACCCAGAGCTGTAAGCCTCCCTACAACTCTCATCAGGGCAAAGCAACAAATTGTGAGGAACTCAAAAATGAACAGTACTTCACAAGAGCATATTGATTTTCAATAAAGCCATTTACACATTTTTGCTTGGACTACAAGTAGCAAGCTGCTTTCTCAAAGCCTCTCTCACTGAATTAAAAAGTGTGGACAATGTCCTCATTCACTACATAAAGTCGTCTTTGGAAATATTCTTGATGAGAAGAAGATTCTCATCAGAGAGGAAAGGGGAAACAAAAATAGACAAAATGACATTTGATATTTTTCCCTGACTGGCTTAATTACTTGGAAAAGAGAAAAGAATACACAGACCTCCAGAACAAAAAGGCATTTGTTTGAAATATAGCATGGTTCATATTGGCTCTGCACCAGTGAGCCTTCCAACAGACGGAGCACAGGAAATTAAGAAGAGACTGCCCTGGGAAAGTATTTAAATCCTAGGTGAATGATGATTTCTCTTTATTGTAGTCCTTCAAAGTAATACCTCAGTGTCCACTGAAAACCAAGAGATGTTTTTAATGAAGAAATTAAACTGAGGAAAGAGACAATACAATTCACTCTATTGCTGGTCAACCTCCTGTTTTACAGTGGTTTTAGTGCCACAGACAGTTGGCCTTTCAATATAAATAATAACAACGATGACTGCGAAGGAGAAATATACGACAATGAAAAGGCAGGAGGAGGAGAGAAGGAAGCCTCTGTGACACCACATGGATCTCCTGGGTTTACGAGTTGCTGTGGATCTGGCCGTCCACCACTGGCGTGCATTCTGTCCCTCCCTCTGTGTCGGTACTTCTGGTGGAGGGACTGCCACGAAGCTGTAAGGATGGGCCAAGAGGATGATAAGCCAATCATGGCAAACCCATGCCCCTTGACAGGGATTGGCTTTAAAACCAAGGCTAGTCCATCAACTGATGAAAGGATTAAAAATAAACTGTGGTATATCCATACACTGGAATATTATTTGACAATTTCAAAAGTGAAGTGCAGTACAGATACATGCAACAACATGGGTGGACCTTGAAGACATTATGCAAAGTGAGAGAAGCCAGTCACTAAAGACCACATATTGTATGATTTTATTTATATGAAATACTGGGAACAGACACATCTATAGAGGTGGAAAGTAAAGTGGGGCCGTCTAGGGCTGAGGAAGATGGAAAAGTTGGAGGATGATAGCTAGAAAGTGGGAAGTTTCTGTTGGAGGTAATGAAAATATTCTAAAAGTGACTGTGGTGATGGCACACAATCCATGAATATACCAAAAGCCATTGAGCTGCATAATTCAAATGGGTGAATTGTAAATATACGAATTATATTTCAATAAAACTGTTCTTTAAAAAGGCCAAAGGCAACAGTCCCATGAAATTCCCCGGCGTGTTCATGTAAATCCAACTCTATTTAGTTTAACTAACTGCATTAGACACCATGTATTTGCAAGACAGTGCTAATAATAATAATAATAATAAATTAGTAAGTGGTCCTTGGGCATTGATTGATCTATTCAATGAATATTTATTAGATGACTTCTAAGACAAGAACTGTTCTGGGGACTAGAGATACAGCAGGAAATAAAACAGATAAAATCTCTGTGCTGCAATATGAATGGAACTGGAAGTGGGAGGGAAGGATGAAGAGAAGTTGGTTAGTGGGTACGAACACACAGATAGAAGAAAAAAGTTCTAATGTTTGATAGCAGACTAGGGTAGTTCTACTTAGCAACAATATCTTATACATTTCAAAGTAACTAGAAGAGAGGACTTGAAAATATAGCAGCACATGGAAATGATAAAAACTCAAGGTGAGGGATACCCCAAATACCCTGACTTAATCATTACACATTCAACGCATGTAGCAAACACTCTCATGTATGCCATAAATATGTAAAATGTTTTGTATCAATTAAACAATCTCTGCACTTAAGAAGATGATGAAAAATCAGCAAACAAACAGAAAAAACAGTAAAGTGCATTGTTGCTTAGATGACAGTAAGTGAACTAGAGAGAAACAAAGCTGCCAAGCTGGACTTGGGATTTTAGGCTTAGTCATCAGGGTAAGCCTTACCGAGATGAAATCTGAATAAAGGCCATAGGGAAATACTGGTTCAGAGACGGGCATGTAACCAACCCAATTTGGCACAATCAGATTAAAACAAAAGAAAGGAAAGAAAAGGCCTTTTGTTGAGTGGTTGGGGATCTGGTGCTGTCTCACTCTTACTCTCACTCTCTTGCACGCTCTCTCTCTCTTGCTCTTTCTCTTTCTCTCTCTCTCTCTCTCTCTCACACACACACACACACACACACACACACACACACACACACACACCCTGATGTGAAAAACAAAGCACATAGTCCCCAAAACTACCTTCTACAACCACAAGGACAACCTGCCCTACAGTGAAGCTGGCACAAGACTACAAAGCAGAGATACAGAAATAATATGGATTTTTTATCACATCATCAATTAATGACACCGAAACCACCCCCTTACCTCTCCACTTCCAAGCCTGTAGCCCAACAAATTTTCTTCTTGTGTGGACCACATTAAATGTGCACACATATCCTCCACAGGAGATACATCAGGATTCCTTTTCAAGAGATTTCTCACTCTTTCTCTCATCACCCCCTGTGGAGAAATTACCGTAGGGCTGAATACAAGGCTGGGAGGTGAGCAGGGGCATTGTGTGTGAACTCCCAGCATCCATTAAACACAAGCAGCTGAAAGGGGAAAAAGTGGTCATAAGCAAGAAAAACACACAGAGTATTTGAACTTCCACAACTCCTTTCTTTTTTCATCAATTAGCTGGACCAAAATTTACTGAATATTTCCTGTTGCAAAGCAGTGCCCTAAATGCCAAGAATACAGTAGCTCACTCCCTCACAGCATGTAGAAGTCCGGAGAAGTGGGCAAGCAAATAATTGAAAAAAAAAAACAAAAAACTATTAACCCTTACAAGTGGCGTGAAGGAAAGAAACCGGGAGCTCAGAAACAGAATGGGAAGGAAAAGTACTTTGCAGAGCATGATTAGAAAAGTCCTCTCTAAGGAAGTGGCATTAGCAGCTCTATAAGAGTCCCCAGTGGCTCTTACATCAATGTGAGCAAGGATGAACACCAACAAACTGAGAAAAGAGAGAGAGAGAAACGGCGTTTCGATAATATACCTCCGGGCTCTTTTAAAGAAAACATCACAGAGAATCAAATTCTCCCTTTCTGAATGTTTTAACTCAGTTCTAGTGTGAACAGACAAACCTCTTATTGCAAAACCAAGGTTAATTTCCTAGAAGATACACTGCCAAACATCCAGAGCCAGAGAGATATAACATAAAGTAGGGGGCTGGCTTAAGACCACAGGGAATATGGAAACGATGCGGCTTACTCAGAGATAGAAAAATGCAAATAATGGCTAGAAAATACTCGTGGGTCTGTGACTAAACTGGCATAAGGATACTGTTGGTGACTTGTCAGATTCTAAGAGTTCACTTCTTAGAAGTGGAACACCTGAGGGCATTTTATACCTTTGGGAAACGTTTAAAATAATAAATTACCATTTTCAAAAGTGAAAGACAAAGATGCAGAGCTACACCAATGGAATGCTATGAGAAAGTCAGAAGAATGAAATCATGGGCAGAAGTTATAAAGAAAAAATAATAATTCAGCATGCCTTTATTGGAAATATTACCTAAACAGAGGAGGACAGGACAGGAGAGCAGAGACAAAGGGAACTAGTGTCATCATTGAGACAGGGGGCCCCAGCAGGGGTGGGGGTGCTGATGCTTTGCAAGGACTAAGCTGATTCTTGAAGAGGAAGAGTCCAGCAGGTGGCAATGGGCATGACTCATGCCCACCCATCCCCTGTGGAGCACACTGGCTTCCATATTACCTCCCCTGCTGTTCAACATTTAGGAGGTATCGCGTGCACAAAGAAAGCAGAACTACATGCAGGAGCGACATGCCCGGTTTAGATTGTTACTATGCTATCAATGTCAGCATTTCTTTTTCCATTTCAATGAAAGATTTTGGAGTTTTAACACAAGAGAAGAATGGGACCGAACTTGGAGTGCAAGATAGGAAATGTCTCATGGGAAATAGAATTCACACAATGTACCCTTAGTCCGTTTGTCATGATGAACCCTGAACCAATAACTAAATAGTCATAGATTATTAAAACCACAAGTGACTTAGCCCAGTTAATGCCTTTGGAGCTCAGTCTGAGTTTGTCTTTAAGAGGAACAACCTAAGGCTCAGTTGATAACAAGTCCAGGGACCCTAGAAATAAAGGAGTCCAGGGAACCTAGGAGTAAAAGCTAAAGTCATTCACCAAAGCTGCAATTCTTACATTTCACATCAACAGCTATTTCCATAAACCTCCTATTCTTCGATCCTGAAGTATCTAGAAAAAAGAACTAAGAAAAAAAGCAAGAGAGGGTGCAAAAGGAGGAAGACAATATAAGGACCGTCTCCATTCAAATTGCTGTGACAAAGTACCATGGAACGGCTGGCTTGTGAATGTCAGACATCGATTCCTCACAGTTCTGGAGGCTGGAAGTCCCAGATCAGGGTGCCAGCATGGTCAGATTCTGGCGAGGACTCCCTTCCCGGTTTCACACTGCCAACTTTCCAGTGGACTGTAGTTCCGTTATCCTTAGGGAGTAGGTTCCAAGAACCCCAGAGATGCCTGAAACCGTGATAGTACCAAATTCTATATGTGCTGTTTTTTCCTATACATACATACTTTTGATAAAGTTTAACTCATAAATTAGGCACAGTAAGAGATTAACAAGAGTAATTAATTGAAAAGTAGAACAATTATAACAATATACTGTTCACAGTTTAACAGATGTGTTCTTACCATAGATCTTCGCTGCCTCAGCATATGACTTTTATTCTTTCCTTATTAATCTTGATGTTTCACTTTTCACTTAAAGGAAGCACTTTACAGTTTCTCTTTGGCACCTCTGAATTGCTCACATTGCTATTCTTGTGTTTTGGAGCCGTTATTAGATAAAATAAGAGCAAGTTGAACACAAGCACTGGAAGGCCTCAACAGTGAATCTGATAACAGAAACAGCAACTAAGTGACGGAAGGTTGGGCAGGGCCCGCAGTGGGGATAGGCTGGACAAAGGGATGATTCTCGTTCCAGCAAGACGGAGCAGGACCATGCAAGCGTTAATCGCACTACTCAGAACAATGCAGGTCACGACATATGGGTTATCTCTGAAATTTTCCATTTAATATTTTTGGATGGCAATTGACCACAGGTAACTGAAACTGTGGGAAGTGAAACTGCAGATAAAAGGACGCTATTGTACTCTCTCGTGGCAGAAAGAAAGCTAACTAGCTCTCTAGCCACTTCTTATTAGGGCACTAATCCCTTTCCTCAGGGCTCCACCCTCATAGCTAATTTTCTCCCAGAGGTCCTACCACCTCCTAGGTAACATTAGGATGAAGCTTTCAGTAGATGAATTTGGAGGGGAAACAAACATTCAGTCTATTGCAAAAACCAAATAAACCTAAAATATATGACTTGTGCCTTAAAACAAAAAATAATGTTGAAAAGAATATAAAAGTAAGATGCATAGAACCCTGAAATTAAAAAAAAAACAATAAACAAAGAGCCTTGACATTATTAGAATATCATACATCATTCTGTCTTCTCTTTGCCACAAGTATGGAAAGAAATAGGCCCTTTCATGAACTGCAGTCAACTTTCAATCACCTGTTCCTGGAACTTAGTGGCAAGGAGCCAGATCCCAGCCCCTGCATGAGGCAAATGCTCACTGGAAAAGGATAACTCTACTGCTTTTATACTTATTCTAAACAATGTTCATTACTCAATCAAATACACTAAGGGACATAAGGAGACCAGACATAGTTAACACAAACCAAGAATAATAGTCAAGAGGAAGAGACACACAGGGGCTCCAGAAAATGGAGTAAACAGTCACAGACTTTAGTTATGCTTAGAATGTTCTAGGAGACAAAAGACAAGTTTGAGAATTTCAGCAAAGATGTTTTGGAGGGCCTAACTAGTACATTAAGGCAAGAAAAAAAAGATACTAGGATTGGAAAAAAAATTTTATTGTGTTGCTGATGACATGATTGCTGGTGTTGAAAAAAGAATGTATAGGTAAATTATTAGAAATAATAAATGAATTGATCAAGATATCTGGGTAAAGCTTAATGTTTAAATATGATGATTTATATATATTAGCCACTAAAAGTTTGAAAGTGATATATTACAAAGATGTTACTATAATACCATCAAAATATGATAAATATGAATAACAAAAGACCTGTAAGACTTCTGCATAGACACTATAAAATATTACTTAGAAAAATGTAAGAAAACATAAACAAATGGAATCATTTATCATATTCATAGAAATACTGAAACTCAACATTGTGAAGATAATTCCCCTCAAATTTATAAATAGATTTAATGGAAACCCAATGAAAATTCCAAAAGATATATTGTGTGGAAATTGACAAGAGAATTTCAACTTTTATATGAAAATACAACGGATCAAGAATAGCAAGGACATTGTAGAAGAGGAAAAAGGCAGGAGTACTCACTTTTTCAGAATTATTATTTTTATATATATTTATTTATTTATTTATTTAAAAATAGGGTCCTGCTCTGTTACCTAGGCTGGTGTGAAGTGGTGCAATCATAGCTCACTTCAGCCTCAAACTCCTGGGCTCAAGTGATCCTCCCACCTCAGCTTCCTATGTAGCTAGGACTGCAGGCATGTGCCACTATGCCCAGATAATTTTTGTATTTATTTATTTATTTTTGTAGAGACAGGATCTGGCCATGTTGCTCAGGCCGGTCCCAAACTCCTAACTCCTGGCCTCAAGCGATCCTCCTGCAAATTAAATCCACAATGAAATACCAACACACATCAGAATAGCTAAAACTAAAAATACAAGAAGAGGCAAGAATTGGGAAGATGTCAAGATTCTGGGATGTTCATATACTGATAGCAGACATGGAAATTGTACAACCATCTTAGAAAATATTTTGTCATTATCCACCACAGCTAAAAAATGCACACACTAAGATGTAATAAGCTCTCTTCCATACAGAAATGCATACATGCATATCAAGATACAAGTAGAAGAATGTTTATGGCAGCATTATTAGTAATAGTAAAAAAAATATATATTAGCAATAGGATGACTAAACGTGGAATACTCTATAATAGCAGTGTCCAATAAAAATATAAGGCGAATTACATATGCAATTTTACATGTTGTAGTAGCCACATTAAAAATAAGAAATAAACAAGTAAAATTAGTTTTAATATTTTATTTAACCTAATCCATCCAAAATATTATCATTTCAATATATAAACAATATTAAAAATTATTAATGAGATATTTTACATTATTTTTTGTACTAACTATTTGAACTCTGGAATGTACTTTACACTATAGCACATCTTATTTCAGACTAGTCACATTTCCAGGGCTCAAGAGCCTCCTGGGGTTAGTGGCTCTATATTAAATAGCATATCTTTATCGCAATTAAATGAGCAAATCACAGCTACATGCAAAATCAATGAATCTCTCAAATATAATATTAAGCAAAAGAAACCAGATACAAGAGAATGCATATTATATGATTCCATCTGGCTCAAAAACAAGCAAAACTGCCATGCTGTTAGAAGTGAGAACAGTGCACTGCTCCCCTAGGGAACAGGGAGAGGGTAGTGATTAAACGGGGCAGAGTTTAGACTGCTAGGATTGGGGCAATGCTGTTTCTTGATGTGGATGTAGCACAGTTGTTCACTTTGTGAGCATTCATTGAACACTTTTCTGTACATGTGTTGTAGTTCTCAACTTTTTTAAATGGGGGGAGTAAAGAAGAAAGGGGAGAAAAGAAAGAAGGGAAGAAAAGAAAGCTACAACTGATAGCCAAGTACATGCTAGAATTTAAGAGGAAGTTAAAATCACAGAAGGGGGTTTAGCAATCACCTAAGCAGAGAACAGGAAAATTCACACATCTGTGATTGATTTACTTGATGAAAATATACTATAAATCAAAGAAAACACCATTCTGAAGGTTCAGAAGAGAGTGCCTCTGAATAGGATCAATTATAGGTTCCAAAAGGAAATGTCAAAAAATGAGACCCAAATTGTTTCAAGTTACCCAAAAGTAAGGGACAGAAGAATCCAACTAAAGCCCTGTGGGCTACATCTTGCCCACAGACCTGTTTCATTTGGCCTACGCACCGTTAAAACAAATACTCTTTGAACCTAGCTTTTAATATCTAGATTCTCTCCCAGAGAATGGCAGTGGGCTCTCACTGATCAGCACTTTTCCTTCAGCCTGTGCCATTCATTTACTGTACCTGGGTAGTCACGGTGCAAAGCGAGATTTCAACTCAGGCCTCTCTGGTTTTAAAGTCTTTTTCCTTTCCAATCCCAGAAAGAGAATATAGGTGCTGGGGCTGAAAAGAATATAGCAACTAAGAACTTACTATTGAGACTTACTATTCCCCCTTTCCTCTAAACTTCAATATTATTTTCCCAAATGAAAGGAAGAATGCCTTTACAGTTTTGTTGTTGTTGTTGTTTTGTTTTGTTTTTTGTTTGTTTGTTTTGAGACAGAGTCTCGTTCTGTTGCCCAGGCTGGAGTGCAGTGACGAAATCTCAGCTCACTGCAACCTCTGCCTCCCAAGCAAATCTCCTGCCTCAGCCCCCAGAGTAGCTGGGATTACAGGCACACACCACCATGCCTGGCTAGTTTTTGTACTTTTATTAGAGACAGGGTTTCTCCATGTAGGCTAGGCTGATCTTGAACTTCAGCCTCCCAAATTTCTTTACTTTTTACTTTTTAGTGATGCCTTCTCCATCAGTTATTTTTAGAAGTTGCTAATTATTATGTACGATAGAATTGCCCAAAAGCTGCCTTTCTAGAAACCACTTGAGGGAAGTCTTGGTGACCTATTCAAGTCACCTGTTGACCTGTTTCCCAGCTCAAAGTCCCTGAAAAAGAGATTTTAATGCATCATCACAGTCACAGAGGAGTTTTCAGAATACCCTAAGGTGTGTAAACAGTAATGTGGACAGAGATGTTATGTTGGATTCCGTGAGGCAATATCTGCAGATGTGCCTTGAAAAGTGTAGTCCACTGCATTAAATGTAAAAATGTGTTAATTAAAATAACCTGGAAATTTATTGCTAGAACTAGAACAAGAAGCTGAACACTGTTTCTGAGGTAACATTTAATTGATGGTCAGCAAATCAATGTGCTACAGCACAGCATGATTTAGGAGTGATTAAATTTACTCTACTCTGCTTAATGTAAATGAAAGGTTCATACTCCTAATCCCTGTTTGCCCGAGGCCTCATGGCAAAACCTTTCTGCTAATGACTAGGAAGTGACTCAGAGAAAGAGAAAAGCAAATAGGAACCTCATGCTGTACCAAAAAAACACAACTCAGACTGTTCTAAGAACAAGCAACTGAGCCCTAAGACCATCAACAACTCCAAGTAAAAGTTAGAGAACCACCCTGTCTTCCTTGGGTCACTGTTTTTTATTTCTCCCCTCTAAGTATATCATCAATAAATCTGACGCTTTTATTCACCTATGGAATATTCCACTGCATCTTTGGTATCCAAAATTTGGAGACTAAAAGGAACTATGAGATTTATAGACACCTAAGGGATGTATCTAATAAACATAAGTGCAATAAATAAAGTTAAATGGTACCACTTTTACAAAAAAACAGATCTACTATCTCCATAATCTATGATATTTGTCATGTGTCTGTTGTGTTGATTCTAAAATAATCACACTGATAATGATGACGCAGTATCAACGTATAGATTAGTGTGAAAATTAAGTAACTGGCTTTTAGTTTTGACTGCCCTGAGATAAATAGCATAATCGTTCAGTGCTTCAGTTCATCCCACTGTGAAAGAAGTGATTTTGTTTATCCTCCGTACTCTTCTCAGAAAAGACTGTTACTGACCAAAGCCTTTAACTATGGAGGGAAATAACACATGTATCAAAAGTTATTGATGCTAGCCATGGCATACACAGCTGTGAACACTCAGATACCAGCCTGGGAGAACAATTCATGACATCCACACGTGACATATTTCACCCGCAGATTACCAAGGTCGATTCTCTCACACTGGCCAACTAGGTAGGTGTCCCTTTCCTCTCCTACAATTCCTGGAGCTATAAGGTAAACCTAAGAAGACTTTTCCAAAAGAACAAGAGTGCCTCTCTGATAAAGATTTGCGAGTAGCTGTATTTTCCTTCTCCAAAAGAAAAAAAAAAATCCACACTACATAACCATTGTGCTTCAAATGTATATTGATAGCTCACAAAAAAGCGAATTAAAATAAAGTCTAGAAGAATTAAAGAGCTCTATTCTTTTTTTACTAAGAAACAAATTTACGTTTACTCCGTTGACTCCATCCAAGATTCTTACTCCTTCCACTGTCTGAACTACATTCTACCTTCTCTCAAAAAGGAAAAAGTCTTCAAGAAAGAAAAATTAATTGCAAAAGTTCCGTTCCAAAGCAATCTTCTTGTACTCAGGATTTATTTACCAGACTGATTTGATCCAATGTCTAGGACACACCAAGTCAAGGAATTAATAGGCACTATTTGATAAGTCAGCTGAATCTTATCCCTCTACCAGAACCAGTGGTGAGATAGGACAGGACTGGCAAAGAACAAAAAAAGAAGAAAGAAAAGAAAATAGGGAAGAGGAGGGGAGGGAAGGGGAGGGGAGAGAAGGGGAGGGGAGGGGAGAGGAGGGAAGGGAAGGGAGGGGAGGGAAGGGAAGGGAGGGGA
>NW_022437004.1:8412690-8609024 GCF_009761245.1 Sapajus apella | reverse complement strand
GAAGGAAGGAAGGAAGGAAGGAAGGAAGGAAGGAAGGAAGGAAGGAAAAGAAAAAGGAAAGAAAAGAAAGAGAGAAAGAGAGAGAAAGAGAAAAAAGAAAAAGAAGAGTGTTCACTAAATGGAGATGTGGACACCCAGGCATGTCCTTGGATTGATACTGGCAAAAGTCCCAGTCCTGCACATTTATGTAAGCTATGTTTCAATGTGAGAGAAGAATCAACTGCCGAACTTAAGAGTAATAAAACAATAGTAGCCACTGCTTATTGAACAATTAACTTTGTACCGTTTACATATACTATCTCAGTACCTACATGGATATTTGTTTTAGTCTATGTAGGCTGCTAAAACAAAATACACTAAACTGAATAGCTTTTAAGCAGCAGAAATTTTTTTCTCCTGGTTCCGAAGGCTGGGAAGTCCAAGATCGGGAGCCAGCACGTTCAGATTCTAGGGGCAGCCCTCTCCTGGCTTGCAGACTGCTGACTTTTTGCTGTGTCCTCACATGGAGAAAGGAGCTCTGTAGCTCCCCAGAGGCTTTTACATAAGGACATTAATCCGGTTCATTAGGACTCCACCCAAAGGCCTCACCTTCTAATGCCATCATCTTGGAGGTTACAATTTCAACATAAATTTTGAGGAGACACAAAGGTTTAAAACATAGTACTATTATTATTATTATTATTAACCTTATTTTGTCAAGAGAAAGCCGTTATTTGTTTTCTTTTTCTATGTAATTAATTACTGCCAAAATCCAGCAGTTTAAAACAACAAATGTGCTATCTCCCAGTTTCCAAGGGTCAGCAATCCAGTAGAAACATAGCCAAGTAATTTGGTCCAAGTATCATGAGGCCGCAGTCAAGATGTTGGTTAGAGACACAGTCTATGACGGTCTAATGGGCCTGGAAGATCTGCTTCCAAGTTCACTCATGTGACTTTTAGCAAGAGACCTCAGATCTTTGCCACATGGGTCTCTTGGGAGGGCTCACAACACAGCTGGTGGCTTCCACCAGATTAAGTGACTTAAAAGTGACAGAGCTACCAAGATGGAAGTCTCAGTCTTTTATAACCTAATCTCAGAAGTGACACACCATCATTTCTGCATATTTTATTGATCATATAGACTAACTGTAAACATGAGAGATGATTCCATAAGGGTGTCAACATAAGAATGTGGGGTTCCCTGGGGCTATCTTGGAAGTTGGCTACCATAAAAACTGATGCATGGAAAGGTACTAACTTGTCACATAGAGTTAGTACTGGATAATCAAGATGTAAACTCGGAGGTGTGATTCTATTCAGAGCCCCCATTCTTTAGAACTAATAAGCTACTACAGAGCTAATAAGGGGAGAACTGAGAAAAATGTTCAACATGCAGATCTAGAGGACAACCCTTCCCATTTGGAAGCCTACCCAAGAAAGGGTTCAGCCTGAGAGTCCTCACTCCATGGACTCCAGCATGACTGGAAGTCTCATCAGGACACTGATGTACTTCAGCACAGGACCCTCAGCCTGTTTGCTTCTTCTTCTTCTTTCCACCGCTAGCACAATGTGAGAAGCTCTGTCCAAATCCAAGTTTTTGTCCAAAAACAGACTTGGGCTGGAGAACAGGACAAATTCAGAGGTTGTATCAACTGGGCAGCTTTAAATAACAAAACAGAATATTGTTTTCTTAAGGTCCTTTGTAGTTTCTCTTCCTGGAGCATAAATTCACATGCTCTCTCAGCTAAACACTGGGAAGAAATAAGTTCAGCTAAACAAACGAAGAAGAAAGCTTTAGTGACTTTTAAAAATATTAGTAGCCATATTTCTTTAACAGACATTCATTTCCTGGATTAGACACTAAGGAACTAACATTATCATTCTATTTTATTTATTCTATGCATCTGCGGATTACAGAATAGATCATGTTAAGTATAATGCTTTGAAAGGACCCTTCAGAGAAAGAACTAAATGAATTTTCCCATCTATTCTTAATATTCTCCCTACTGAATGCAGACAGCAACAGGAAAATTCAAAGCTATTATTTTTAATGTCAAATGCCTTTACTAGTCCAATAAAAGGGGAAAGATATTAAACTTTTTATACGACAAGAAGCAGATAGCACATATCTTCAAGAAACACATCTTAATCAAATTGAACATAGGAAATTAAAAAGAGGATAGATGAGTGAAGGTATCCATCCTCACTTAATTAAAAAAAAAAAGCTCTGGCAATTCTTATGAACAAGAGAGCATGTCTTTTCTCCCCTTTGTTCCTTTCAGAGGAATAGTGTGGATTAATTTTGGTTCAAAAGTTCTGAAAAGAACACCTGAGAAATTGCCATATTCATAGTCTTCAGATGAAAAGGAAATACCCCCTCTTTCAGGCAAACCCCTCTTACGTTAGGAAATAACACCAGTGAGAAAAAGCAGACATGGACTTCAAACACAACTACACAGCTTGGCCAAGGGAAGTTCAAAGGCCTTCCTGATGACCTTCCAGGGTAGCTGTAAACACCAGACGAGAGACTGCTAGGAAAAATAAAGCCCTGTCCAGGTATAAGGTAGGAAAAGTGGCACATGTTTGTGAAAGTTATCTACATAAAATACTTCAAAATTAGGCTTACAACTACATAATTCAGCCAAACTATCATAACCCAAGAAAAATTATGATAGCAAATGTTTATCAAATATTTACTGTCAGACACTCTGCATATATATATGAATCTTCACAACAAATCTGAACACTGTGTATAGTCTCATTTTATAAATTAGTCAACAGGTTTCAAAAAGTTAACCTTCCCAAGGTCATGAAACCCACAGAGCCGGCATCTGGATTTGTACATAAGTATGTCTGATTCCCAGCCACAGAGTAACTCTACCACATTGTCTCTCTAATTCTGCAGATACCTTTTTCTCAAGAGTGAAGAATTACCCTGCTCAACTTTGGAGCACAAAAGGAGCCTCACCCTAATAGCACATTCACAAATATGCTAGACGCAACACACAATCACATACATACACACTGAGATTTCACATTACATTCTGCAAGTCAGAAATACTCCCCAACACTAAATGTGTTGTAATTACATTGATTATAAAGCTGAGCCAGATTTGAAAATATCTGGAGGCATACTTCTGTTTTTCACTTCACACTTGAGCATCAGTAGAGAAGAATTCAAATAAGGATGCCACTGGTTTGACATGCTAAATGGAGGTGGAAAAATACCACGGATTCCACAATCATGTGCAGGGGAAGAAATGGAACTCCCTATAGAAGAGAGCATTCTATGGGTACAAAATGATGTAAGTTTCCTTAAGTGTTTTCTTAAAGACAGAGAGTTAATGGAGAAATGCTGTGAATGCTAAAAGTTAAGTTTGTTATTCTAGTATCAAGAACCCATTATTGGCCACGTACTATATGCAATACATTAAGGCTGTCACAAAGTATGGGAAGACACCATTTCTGTCTTTAAAAAGTTGTAGTCTATCTGAGTAGAAAAAAATATACACTAAGCAAGATAATCAGCCACACAAGCCTGCAAAAAAGAAGCTCCAAATTACCAGCATGGAATCAAGTGATCTATAAACAAACAATAGCTTATTTAAGCAAAAAATAATTAACAGATTTTAGTAAAGGAATTGGGTGTTGACTTGGAGACAGAATTCTGGGTTCACTACCAAGAAAACAGGGACTGTGACTGTGCTGATCCTGCGCATCCTAAGATCCATTCCTCCCCCTGCCCCTGTTCTGCACTGCATGGCCAGAGGGCTGGCACAGCCCAGACACTTTGCCCAATCTTTGATAGCTGGCTTCTGCCTGGGATTGGTTACCAAGAGACTGGTAGTGACACTTCAGGGGGAGGGAAAAACCAAGGTGTTTTCTTTCCTCCCTTTCTGCTTCAACTCTGCTGTGTTTTTTCCATGTTTCTGCTCCCATCCCACAGTCCATGTTGTTTCTTCTCTGACTAAGCCCAGCCCCAGGCTCCTGTCCTTTGTCCCCAGTTTTGGATGGCAGTAGCTTCCTGGTGTCATTAATCTGGGTTGCCTCGCTGCCCCCTAATTGATGTCTCCGCTTCATTCATCCATGTAACTAGATCCCTGCTTTAAAATCCTACTGGTTTACATTTGCAGTGTTCGTATTTTCCTGGTTGGACCCTGCCCTAGGTCTTAAGACCCTATCTTAGAAGCAGACTCTGAAACAGTCTTGTGAAAGTGATGTATGGAGGGAAACTGAGCAAGGACATGTCTTGTTTGGAGACCAGCTTCAGCCTGCTCCCACGGAGAGCTGTAGTCCACTCTCTGCACCAGAGTTGGTCCCCTCTTTGAGACAAGAGGGTCACTAGACACCCCAGGTTTCCTGGGACTGAGGAATGCAGGACTTTCAGAACTGAACTGGGACGGTCTCAGGCACACCAGGATGTTTGGTCACCCTATGAGACAACTGGTATTGACTCCAATCTGGAGTGAGCGGACCTCACAGTGAGGTAGAGAGTGCTGCTTCTGAGAAGGAAAGCTGTAAGCATTAGAAGCCCACACTCTCAGAAGACAGTATTGAGTCACCAGCTGGTAAAGGGAACACACCACTGTATCTACCACAGACCCTGACTGACATGACGTCCTTCCATTCTACATCCAGCCTGTTATATTTGAATATTCATCTAATAGGTTTATAGCTCAAAAGCTCCAGCCAGTTTCCCCATTCAAACTAAAAGATTAAATTAGCATCAATCATTCATCACTTGGCTTTTTTTCTCATGACCTATTTTTCTTCCTCTTTTGTAAGATAAAAAGAAGAGGGACTGCAACAAGTGAAAGTCAAATTTGATGCTGATATAGTTTGGAAATTTGTCCCCTTCAAATCTTTTTTTTTTTTTTTTGAGATGGAGTCTCACCCTGTTGCCCAGGCTGAAGTGCAGTGACACAGTCTCAGTTCACTGCAACCTCTGCCTCCCGGGTTCAAGTGATTCTCCTGCCTCTACCTCCCAAGTAGTTGAGATTACAGGCACCTGCCACCATGCCCAGCTAATTTTTTGTATTTTTAGTAGAAACAGGGTTTTTCCATGTTTGCCAGACTGGTCTCAAACGCCTGACTTCGTGATCCACTTGCCTTGGCCTCCCAAAGTGCTGGGATTACAGGTGTGAGCCACCACCCCAAGCCCCCTTCAAATCTCACGTTGAAATGTGATCAGTATTGGAGATGGGACCTAGTAGGAGGTGTTTGGGTCATGGGGTAGATCCCTCATGAATGCGTTAATATCTTCCCCCAGAAATGAGTTCTCGCTCTATTTGTTCACAAGAGAGCTGGTGGTATAAAAAAGAGCCTCACACCTCTCTACTCTCTCTCTTGCTCCCTCTCTTGTCATGTGAAATACCTACTCCCCCTTCACCTTCGGCCATGAGTGGAAGCTTCCTGAGCCCTCAGTGGAAGCAGATGTTGGCACCATACTTCTTGTACAATCTGTAAAACCATGAGCCAAAATAAACCTCTTTTCTTTATAAATTAACAAGCCTCAGGTATTACTGTATAGCAATGCAAAATGGACTAACACAAATGCTTTGTCAAAATTCCAAGTTTCTGGGTAGCCTGAACTCCCTAAATAAAACTCTCAATCAGCATTTGTCAGCCCCGTAAGTAACACCTGTCAGCCAGTGGAGACACAGGCTCCGGGGCCAGCAGATCAGGTTTCCTCCTCTGCTGTTTCTCTCTGAAAATGGTGCCCAAATCCTGGCCTCACAGAATAGCTGGGAGATTAAGCATATTAATGTTTGTAAAGTCACCAGCACAAAATAAATGCTCCATGAGTGGCAGCTTTTGTGGATAATGGCTGCACATAATCTGAAAGCCTGATTTCTAAACCAATTGACATTGTAAAGTGTGATGAGAGACCTTCACTAATTACAATCTAGGTAGTGGCCAGAAACAGAGGGCCCCATCTGCAGAAATTATAGAGATTCATATTCGTCCTAGATTATATTTGAGCTGTTGTCCCAAAAGATTTGTATCTTGGACTTTGGTCAAATGAGTCTAAGATATTAACTAAAGTATTTACTTTAGAGAAAGTCAAGGGCTGTTAAAAAAAAAAATTAAACCTAAAGCAAATGTTGAATCATGCAACGTGTGTGTGCGTGTGTGTGTGTGTGTGTGTGTGTGTGTGTAAATAAAACTATAGTATATAATTAAATTTGTGAGCAGGAATGAAGAAGATAAAACTATTCTGGCAGCATCTCAAATAGGCTCTTTACATTGTAAGCATGCTTCAGTAACTGCACTTACACATAAATGGGTTTATCCTTATAATTCAAATAAACACTTTAATATTTTCAGCATCAACCATGTATGAAATCTCTGTATAAGAGCTGTAGAAATTTTCCAGGGGAAGAAAAGTATCTACAGATTGCATATATAAACCTGTATACCATCCACACTTTCTTTGCCATGTATAAGGAAAGAAAAATAGGTATGCTGAGTAATATCCATTTCCAAACCTTTGGTAAACTATAAAGGCCCTTATAAATGTAAGATTTTACTACCATAATACTATGAAATTCAGAATAACATCACACACACACACAGATACACACACACACACACACACACACACACAGATACACACACACACAGATACACAGACACACACACACACACACACACACACACACACACACACACACACACCAGAGCTACAACCAAATGTGCAAACCATAGGAGTGGGAGGGGAGGTTGGTTCTTCTCAGCTTTTGGACAGGAAGGCAAATTTTCTTCCCTAAAATAAACTTAGTTCGAGATAGGACTGAAAAGATTTGGCAAATGCAAATAGCCACTGGTAACCAGAAGTGAATTATAAACAATACCTACTCAGGGTTATAAGCATTAATGGGGTTAAGTGGAATTTCACACTTGAGGAATTTCATATGCTCAGTCTTGACCTAACTTCAGAAAATATGTGGCTTTACTGTAAAATGCCCTAGAGATTCAAGAGGCATGCTGTTAGTTTGTGGGCAACACACAGCAGAATTTCAATCAGAATGGAAAATTAAACACATGGCACTCTCCCCTGGCCTTCTGTTTCTCTCTGGGTGGGAAAGAATCTTACAAGACTCCTCCTTCTTTCTAACCCTCACGTCTAATGAGTCTCCTGCCTGATCCAGCCTCAGAGAGTTTCTTATGACCATTCCTTCCTCTCCACCCCACACCACTGCCTCAGTGACAACACCTGGACATTCTGCCACATTCCTTCCTTCCACACCTATGTCCTAGAGAATCTCTTCAGCCTTCAGTCTCTTCTCTTCTCAAATCAACCATCTTCTTCTCCACAACCAGATCAATCCTCCTAAAAGAGGAGTTGTAAAGAATAATAGACCCACCCGGCATTCCAGGAAAATAAAAGTGGGAAAGGCCATTTACCTTTCATCCTCCTTGGAGCTTCACTTTGGTAATGTAAAGGTCCTGAGAAGTCCTGAAGTAAAGATATCAGCTTAACTTATTTAATCCAGGTTCTTCAAACTGAATAATTATAGTTAGTAACCCCTATAAGATAGGTACCATGATTATTGTCATCTTACACACTACAAAACAGAGGACATGCATGGTTAGGTAACTCCCGAAGGCTGCGCACCTACTGAATGCAGAGTCAAGATTCAAACCAGGGAGACTGACTCTAAAGCTGAATGTTTTTTGATATTCCACAGAACCACACATTGAGAAACACTCTCTTGGATCTTAATGTTTATATTATCACCTTGTGCTGCTGAAAAAAAGATTCACAAGTCTCCCTAAATACATTTTAGTCTTTAACCTAGTGGCCTTGCTACTCAAGGTGAGCCCCCAGGCCCAGCAGCCCTGGCATCATGGGGCAGCTTTCCAGAAATGCAGAATCTCAGGCCCCAGCCCTTCCATGTCAAAATCTGCATTTTAATAATACAGAATTTCCAGTTTGAGAACCACTGCCCTTAAAGCATTCAGGACTTTAGAGCTTGATCTACCATTAGCTCATGCTTTGAGCTTCTTCTCTTACCGTTCCTCCACTGTAACTTTGTCTTCAGCAAACCACGTTTCCTGAACTCAACAGTCTGACATTAATATATGGCAGAACCAGCCAGCAAACAGTATCCATCTGACACAACGTCCCATCCACTCATCTTTACCCCTCAAATTCCCCCCAGGTGGCTCTGAAATTCCCCTGCATGTGTCTCCCATGTGTCCTGGCATCTGAAATCCTCTATTTTCCTCCTCCCTCATTCTGTGGCCATCTCCTTTCTCTGCCAGCCCTAAAGCTGGCAACTACGCCACCAAAGCCCGCTGGCCCAGGCCTTCCAACACCAGAGGTGAGGGACATGGCAGCATCGCTCTACAAAGCCACTCTCCATGCTGTGCCTCAAGGACACAGACCATGAACGATCCCTCCACACAGCCACAGTAAGACACGGAGAACAAAGAAGAGAAAGAGGGTAACCAGGCAATTAGGCCAGAAAGACTGTTTATTTTGCAAAATGATTCCTTACAATGATGCCTCAAAAATACACATTTCGAAAATGATTTTACCAAGCATTTTCCACACAGCTCACCAGAGAACGACTGTTGCCCACAGTGAGATGCAGGCATACAGTCTTTTGCAGGCAAGCGTGTCCCTGAGGAGAGAACACAGAGAACAGGGAGGAGGAAAATCTAATGGCCTGACCCAAAGCAAAGACTCAGCTGCGCACCTGGAAGTGACATCTGGGAGATCCACAACTTAAATAGACCAAATTGAGGAAGAGGAGTGCAGACATCTCCTGGACTAATGAATGGGACTCTGGGGGAGGGAAATTAGGGTAGGAAAGAAGGAAGGTGAATCTCAGGGGAGACTGGTTATTCAATGTCGAGGAAGCTGGCCAGTGATGTCTTCAAATGCCAGGTGAGGAAGCCAAAGATGGCACCTCTCTCCTAAGTGTCAAAGCAAGGAAGGAAGACAGCCAGGACAGGAAATTGTCCAGAGAAGTCTAGGCCATCCCATTCCTTATGTAGATGCTCCTTTTACAGAAGCTCAGCTTATGATAGGGTTACATGCCGATAAACCTATTGTAAGTCAAAAATATCTTAAGTCAAAATGCATTTAATACTTCAATAAACCCATCAAAGAGCCAAGAAATTACAACTTGAACCACAGTAAGTTGGGGGCCATCTGTATTCTACAAAGAGGTACATGTGTAAGATGTGAGACAATGAAACAGATTTTGCAACAACCATTTGGATCCAAGGACAAGACACTTATAAGAGCTGGTAGTTAGCCTGAACACTCACCCACCCTTCCAATTCATCACAGGGTCCAGTTGAATTTTATATGTATTTATCTCCTTTTTTTCTACCTTCATCACACCCCTCTTTGCCTATGTTATCTTGTACTATATTAGTCAGGGTTCTCCAGAAAAATAGAACCAATAGGAGATATATATATTTCAAGAATATAAATAATTAGATATATTAAAAGGAATTGGCTCATGCAATTAGGGAGACTGAGAAGTCGCACCATTGGCTGGCTGTGAGCTACACACCCAGGAAATCCAGTAGGTAGTTTGAAGGCCTGAGAGCCAGATAGCAAATGGTGTAGATTCTACTTTGAGTTTGAAGGCCCAAGAGCTGGGATCACTGAGGACAGATTGATATTTGAGCTGAAGTAGTCAGGCAGAGAGTGAATTCACCCTTTTTCCTGAACAGATTAGAAGATGCTCACACAAATTGGGTAGGGCCATCTGCTTTACTCAGTCCAGCCATTCAAATGCTAATCTCCTCCAGAAACACTCTTACAGACACACCCAGAAAAACATGTTTAACAAGATATCTGGGTACCCCACGGCCCAGTCAAGTTGACATAAAATTTACTATCACACTCATCCTAGCCAACTAAATAATCTCCTTTCTGGTCCCCCAAATTTACTCCTGGCCTTTCTCTAATTCACTCTTCACATTGCACCAACTCCATCTTTGAAACATACCAACCTGGTCCTGTCACTCTTCTCTGTAAAACATTTGTGACTCGCCAATGCTCTTGAGATAGTCCACAACTCTTTATAGGACCCGGAAAGAGAGCAAACATGATCTGGCGTCTTTACCATATACCCCGTCCAACAACTGCTCCGCCCCCCTTGTTCTCTGTTTCTGTTTCTTGGACACACCAGTGCTTCTGCCACAGACTCTGCATATGCCTTTCTTCATCCCCGTCGTCTTCCTCACACACATCCTGTTAACCCACAGTATTCTCAGGCCTTTTCCTATCTTCCTTCTCTTTAAAACTCAATTTAAATGTTACTTCCTTTTTATTTATTTATTTACTTTCTCTTTTTTTTTTTTGAGACAGAGTCTCACTCTCTTGCCCAAACTGGCATGCAATCGTGTGATCTCTGCTCACTGCAACCTCTGCCTCCCAGGCTCAGGCAATTCTCCTGCCTCAGCCTCCGAAGTAGCTAAGATTATAGTCACCCACCACCACACCAGGCAAATTTTTATATTTTTATTAGAGATGGGGTTTCACCATGTTAGCCAGACTGCTTTTGAACTCCTGACTTCAAATGATCCACCCGCCTCGGCCTCCCAAAGTGCTGAAATTATAGGCATAAGCCACTGCGCCCAGCCACTTTCCATGTTTAGAAGGATGCTACTAGTTTCAGAATAGGATTTTGAGCATGTTACTTTCTCTGTTCTGCAATTTATTCATCTGTAACATGGGTTTATTCAATACAAGCTGATATGGTTTGGCTGTGTCCCCAATCAAATCTCATCTTGAATTGTAGCTCTCATAATCCCCATGTGTTGTGCAAGGGACCCAGTGGGAGGTAACTGAATCATGGGGGTGGGTTTTTCCCATTCTGTTCTCATGACAGTGAATAAGTCTCACAATATCTGATGGTTTTATAAAGGGCAGTTGTCCTGCACATGCTGTCTTGCCTGCTGCCATGTAAGAGGTGGCTTTGCTCTTCTTTTGCCTTCTGCCATGATTGTGAGGCCTCTCCAGCCTTGTGGAACTGTGAGTCCATTAAACGTCTCTTTCCTTTATAAATTACCCAGTCTCTGGTATGTCTTTATTAGCAGCATGAGAATGGACTAATACATAACCACATTATTTCAAATAACTGTAAAATCTTTTTCCCCAAAGTACAATTTTGATATGGTTCAAAATACATTCTAGTAAACCGGATTCACAAAAATTTGACAGGTGTAGCTCCTAAAGGACTTACTTTAAAGAATAGTTAAGCGTGGTTATTCATAAGCTGTATACAACAATTTTTTTAATGTAAATAGATGTTTCATACCTAAAAGCAATTTCTTATTTTAAGTAGGTTGAATAGTTCCCTTGGAATTTGGTATAGGTGATCTCTTTTCTTTTCTAACACATAATGTTCTACCAACTGGGCTGCCAATGTTAGCCTAATCTAAGCACACACACCTGTAAGGTTTTGTGCACTTTTGTATTCTTACCCATTCCACACTCTGATGCCCAGTATTCATGATTTGCAGGGTGGCTCCAGGGCTGGTACCACCTGCCATCAGCAGCTGTGGTCGGCTCCTATCACCACCACCCTCACCTCCCCAGCATAACTGGAGCCCAAACCACCTTCTTCAGCAAATATGTTTACCTCATTATACAGAAATTCTTAAGGACAATTTTCCATTGCTTTATTAATAACATAGGGAATCCATTTAAATCGCCAAACAGAAGTCCTTTTACCTGATGACAGGTTAGTGCTAAAAGGCTATTTCTAAATCCATTTATTCATAAACACACACACAAAAAAAACCCTACTTCTCATTTTTGTAAATGTCATCCTGAGTCTGCTATAGTCATCCCACTGGCAAAGCTGGAACATCTTTCTGTGAGACAAATTTTGTTCTCATTTCTCTGAAAGTCCCTAAAATTCTCTGTGGTTTGTAAGCAGATAAGTTTCTGAACTCAAAGTCCTATTTTATCAAATGTTCTTGCTTCTCATATTTTAGAAGACAGGATTTCCAACCATTTCCGCATGTGTGTTCTGACAAGTCTTCTCTCCTAAGGGCTACTCATTCATCCTCTGTTGCATTTGATGTCTTGCCTCTGCTGTTCTGCATCCTCTTCCTATAGCCAGGATCATCACCCTCAAGCCGACAAAGTGCTGGGAAACAGGGTCTGAATAACCAAAGAGAAATGTGTCCTGAGGAATGCCTGATAGATTTAAGAAGCAAGGTGGGCTGGCTCTGTGTTCAAAGAGTTCTTCCTGAGTTTTGTTGTAGTATTTTCTGTAGAGCTTTAGGAAAGTGTGTGACAGAAGAATAATCCACAGATATTCTGCATGTTAGAATTAAATTGAGAATTTTCTTAGAAAATCACATCTGTCCTTTAGATATGAGATGATACAAAGGAAACAATAACCATTATTTGTGAGTGCTTGCAGTTTTCCATGGGCTGTTCTAGGTGTTCTTCTTACATATTTTATTTAAGCCTCAACATCACCACACAAGATAGTTAAAATTATTACTATTTTCAGATAAAGAAACTGAGATTTAAAGTAATGAAGTAAATTGCCCAAAGTCTGAGAGAATTAAAGCCATATCTGTCTGATATCAATGCATATGAATATACACACTGTCTCCCTGGGCTTTTTTTGGACATTTCATTGTCAATATTCAATATCCCTGGGCTTTTGAAAGGTTATTTTTTAATAATCCATAAATATATTTTACCTATTCTAAGTGCCACTGTATAGTCTACCAACAAGTTTTGTATCCTCTAAGCTCTTCTCTCTTCAGCCCATTTTCCATCTAGCCATCAGAACAGTGTCTCTTGAGGGCTGACTGCCAGACCACCTGCATCAGAATCACCTGGCTGATTGTTAAGACTGCAGCTCCCAGACCATCCCTGGAGATACTGAATCAGAATCTCTGACACATTTCATTAAGCACCCCAGTTGATTCTCATCCACACTAAAATTTGAGAACTCCTATGTCAGCATATCACTTGCTTACAGTCTTCAAATGGTGTACCAGAAACTATGAGATACCATTTATGGCAGGCTAAACAATGCCCCTCACCATATTCTAATCTCTGAAACTTACGGATAGGTTACTTTACATGGCAAAGGGACTTTGTAGATGTAATTAAGACTCTTGAGATGAAATCATCTTGAATTTTCCATGTGGGCCAATGTAACACAAGGCTTATTATAAAAGAAAAGCAGGAGCATCAGAGGCATAGAAGGTGGTGAAACAGCAGAAGCAGAAGCAGGCCTTGGAATAATGGAGGCCAAGAGCAAATTAACACAGGAGGCCTCTGGAAGCAGGAAAAAAACAAGGGAACAGGTTCTCCCCTGGAGCGTCCAGAAGGAATGCAACCCTGCAGATAGATGCACTTTAGGCCTTTCAACTCTAGACCACAGGGGTACAACTTTTTGGATTCCCTGGGCCACATTGGGAGAAGACTTGTCTTGGGCCACACATAAAATACAATAACCTGAACGATAGCTGATGAGCTAAAAAATATATATATATAATAATAAAAATAAAATTAAAAGATGGGGTGGGGTTCCATGCATGATTTTCATGACATCTGCCACCATGGATAAACAGAAAAGGTCTTTGATTCAAAGACCGGTTGGACATGGCTGCTCTAGAGAGTAAGGGAATGTATCTGTTGCTTTAAGCCACTAAATGTGTGGTAATTTGTTACAGCAGCAATAGGAAGCTAATGCACTGTTCAAAGTCCTCCGGAGGCCCACCATGAGTCATATCTGCTTGGTTCACACCCCCATCCCTCTTGTCTCTCCCCCGTGAACTTCACGCCTCAATGATGCTGCACCATATCCAATTCCCCAAACAGGTCAAACTCCTTAATATCACACTTGGACATTTTCTTCTCCCAAACTTGTTGGCTTCAAGAGCACCAATTTAAGCCCAGATGTTACTCCTTAACACCAAATGATAAAATTAACCATTTCCTCCTGTACAGTGTAATTGATAAAATGATGAGGACAACTATATATATATATATGTTTATTTATTTATTTATCATGTATATGCATATAAGTGACATACATATATATATATATATATACACACACACAGAGCTGTCCTCATATCTCATATATATATATACATATATATAAATGCTACCTTTAAAGAAAGCATTTAAGAAAGTCTTATTTTATAACTTTTCTCAGCTCCTATATCACTACTGGTTTTATGCTCATCCTCATACCTTTATAAAACATTTTGATTTGGTGGGGTAGGCAAGAAAAATGCTATACAGACCTACCAGCCAGGGAGGATGACCAAGCTATAAAGCAAAAATGAATCAGAACTATCAAATAGGTAAGGCTCATAAATGGCTTTGATGACACTGTAGGTACAAAAGTTTTGGTATTTTCATTTGTTAAAGTCTAAAAAGAACTTAGACTTATATTATCAAAGTGTACAGAAAAAAGACAAAAACATGACTTGTGAAATAGAATGAACCCATGTGAAAGAACTTATTGAACGTAAATTAATGAGCAAAACTAAGATAATAAGATAGCAAAACTGATTTGAAGAACATTTGAGGAGTTGGGCATTTATAGAAAATTTAATAATGGAATGTTAAAATAAGATTGTTAAATTAGATATAAAACTGGTAATGTTCCATAAGGCATTAACCTTTGGAGTTACCTTATTTCCTGAACAGAAATAATTTCCATCAAAACTGAATACAAATACAGAAATTAACAACATATAATTTTATCTATCCTAAGCCTTTAATAAACAATAAATAACAAAGTCAATGAACAGCATATCCTCTCAGAAAAGTAAATAAGCCCTGAGCAAACGTGGTTATTCTCCTGATCCGATTTACAGATTATGGACATATGGGGTCAGAAGGCTGTGACAACTTTTCTCACCCATCATAAAGGTCAGGGACAGCGCTCCTGCCACAAAAGACAAGTTAACAAGAGAAAAGCATAACAGACTTACTTAATCAAAGTTTCACATGGCACAGGAACTTTCAGAAATGAAGACCCAAAGACTCAGAGAAAACTGTCTATTTTTCATGCTTTGGTTCAGTGAAGAATGGGCAGCCATGCAGAAATATGATTGGACCAAAAGGAAATGATCTAATGCTAATAGACTGAATAGGGAAACTCAGCAACGCCTGTCCGTTCAGACTCTTCTTGGCCTCTCTGTGTAGCATTCCTGTATCCTGGGTCTAGGATAGGACCCCGCTGGAATGAGGGCCTTATAACCTGCTGTCAGGGAAGGTGGGTTAGAGAATTTCTCTACAGCCAGCTCCTATACAGCAAGGTGGGGGAAGGTTAGAGTAGTATTTCTAGTTTCTATGGCTTGCCTCGAGGGCGAAAGAGGAGCAGGAGACAGAAGGCCAGAAGGGCAGAGACCTTGGCTCTGAGGCCTTCTAATGTCCTTTGGGTCACAGTACTCAGCATACCAAAGCACCATACTTTGGGGTATCATCATCTGAGACCCACCAGGTACTTTTTCATAACTGTATACATACATATATAAATTACAAAGATGGAATGCAACTACTACTATGAAATTTCAGAGGAATATAGATGACTAGGGGTATTTGGAGATTCACATAGAACTGTGCCTTGAAAGAAGAAAAGGATACGCAGACATTGGGGGAATTTAAATATTATTTTCTAATATGTTAAAACCAAATTTTTCTCCAAAGAAATGCCCCTCATCTTTTTTGTTAAATTCGATTGAAAGAAATTTAGAAATTCACTTTTGTCTTCCCAGAACTGTATCTATTCTTTTTTTTTCTTTTTTCTTTTTGAAATGGAGTTTCGTTCTTATTACCCAGGCTGGAGTGCAGTGGCGCGATCTTGGCTCACCGCAACCTCCACCTCCTGGGTTCAAGCAATTCTCCTGCCTCAGCCTCCCAGGTAGCTGGGACTACAGGCGTGTGCCATCATGCCCAGCTAATTTTTTTGTATTTTTAGTAGAGACTGGGTTTCACCATGTTGACCAGGATGGTCTCGATCTCTTGACCTCGTGATCCACCCAACTTGGCCTCCCATAGTGCTGGGATTATAGGCGTGAGCCACTGCACCCAGCTCCATTCTTAAAATTAAGGTCTAGTTGTAGCTCCTGTTCCCACACTACGAACTCAGAATTCTCCTTGGCCTCAGTTCAGCTCTGTTGGGTCTCTGTCACCAGGCCTAGCCCCTGTGTCTTTTGCCCTGTTCTCTCCCATTGCCCCTGCACTCTACCCAGGCTTTTGACTGCCCACACATGCCATGGCCTCTTTTTACCTCTTCACCTTTGTGCAAACTGTTGTGTGTGTACACCTTCTGCCTATAAGAAATTTTAGAAGAAATGCTAGTTGAACATTAAAGGAGGGATCAAGTAGGCTGCAACACTAAAATGAAGTTTCCGGGAGATGAAGATAACAGAAGAAATACAAGAATGATTGAAATGGTAGGAGGCGGTGAGGAATTCAAATACATACCTAAGATGTGAATAATCCCTAGACTCTTGTCGATGTGAAGGAACACAGGGTAGGAAAAAGGCTTCGCTCATCAGTGAACCTGTATATTGGCCTCACAGTCCACATACTTTTTGTTCTGTGTGATCCATCTCTGACTTAACCTAATTATGAGAAGACAGCCCTCTAGTTTGTTGCCTTTTCAGTAACCACTGAGTCACAGGGATAGGCTTTTGACAGTATTCACTTATAGCTTCCGAAAACCAAGGGAAAATGACTATTCCTTACCTTCTCCTGGGTTCATTCAGATTGGATTCCTTAAGTACGAACTCAGAAAAAAAGAATGTTAAATGTGTTTACAATTATGTATGTAAATAAAGTACATTAATATTATATTAAGGACTATTAAGATCTGCTAAAATGACAGAAATTATATTTCATTCAGTTGGGAATATTACTGTTTTCAGTATTCATGTTTGCTGTCTCACCCACTAGGTTATAATCTAGTTACATAAGATTGAGGATAAGGAGATTTTTTAATTCACTTTTGTATTCCCACTGTGGACCATGATGTCTGGCACATAGTAGGAACATGCAACAATTAACATTGTAGTGTTAAATAAACGGGATAAATGGGAGATTCTGGGGAATTCACACCTATAATTATATAGGTGCTTCTACCTATATAAGTGAGTCACTATGCATATTGATAGGAATCTGCTCTTCCTATCATATTATAGTTGGAAAAAAGCAGGGAGTAAGAAAAGAGGAAACGAAGTTGGTAACAGAAGGAAAAATTCTGTCAATATCAGTCAAGGATGATAACAGCACATCATAGGCACAATGTCACATGGTGATGTGTGAGAGACCTCACAAAAACAAAGTCACAGATATTTAACTAGCAAAGATTATAGCAACTTTGATTCCTAATTAAAGCCCAGATACACAGAAGGAAAACAGAACATTTGATTTTCCAAACCTTTATCAAGCACATTCTATAGACAAACATATTAGTGGGATGCAGAAGGAGTTATCATGGTGAAAGAAGAACGAGCATGAAGCATCTTTGTGTTAGAGCCTAGCTGGACTATTTCTTATCTGATAATTTATTTAAAGATAAACAAGACTCTGTCTCTGGATTGAAGGGCTAGAGCAGGAAGAAAGCAGAAAGAGTGAAATGTAAAATAGGGATGTGGGACTGTCGGGGACCCGAACATGCCACCCCACAAGGATTCTTTTGGAGTGAAGGCAATTGAAAAAAGCAGCGGAAAAGCTCTCTGCCTTCTCCCATTTGCCTAAGAGCAGGACATAAATGTACAAAGGCAGAGGTATCCCTTCTCACTCCTCCTCTGGGAAGAACAAAAGTTGATCACTGAAGACAATTTTAGTTCCATATCAGCCTGGAGACAGCACTGGCCAACTGTCTAACACGGCAGACTTTATCAACCGGCCTTCTCTAACGTATGTTTCTCTTCCCACGATTGCCACACCTAGAGACTCAAAATCCATTTCCTTTGTCCTGCTGCTTCTCTACAAATTCACTGTTTCTTTGTTGAAGCCTGTATTCAATGCTATGTTTTTGAGATTTGAGATTTACTCATTTCCTGGTTTCCATGTTATATAAAATATGTATGTTCCACTTGTTTTTTTCTTATTAATCTATATTTTGTTATAGAAGTTTGTCCTAGCTAAGAAATATGAAGGATAGAAACAAAATTATTTTGCCTCCCTTACAGGAGCACAGAAAAGAGAAACCAATTCCAACTTGGAGTATAAGAAAAGACTTCAGGGTCCATTTTGGCAAAGTTGAAGACAGATCAAGTACAGTGGCCACCTGCCCAAACAGAGCCAGCAACGTAGACCTGAGCCACCTGACCCTGGGACAGAGGAGGTGCAGCAGGGCAGGAGGAGTGCACTGCGCCTCAGCATGGGGAGGCCCAGTCCCCCTGCTGTTGTTCTCAGAGCCAATTCTGGAAGAATACGCACTGGAATCCTGATGATCACCATAAACAGCAGGCTGAGGTATGAACAGTAGCAAATGCTGTTCTTTGATTTTCAAACTTTTCTTGAAAAGTGAAACTGCTTTAAAAATACACACAAAAATCCCTACACCTAGAAGAGATCAAAGTGGAGTGGCTCCAAAGAAAGCAGAACAATAGCGGGGGCGTAGATGTCTTCCCATTCTTCCCTACCTTCCACCATCTCGGCCTGGGGGGAAAAATGACATCAGAAACATTTTTCTGACAGACCAGGTAGGAAATGACCATTAAAAAAAAAAATTAACTTGAATGCTTTTTCTTGCCTCTTTTTTTTTTTTTTTGTACTCCATAACAACTCTTAACAAAGTAAAGCAAGACTGTATATCATCTCTAATTTTGTTTGCCAGGTCTGTGATCTCTCATGAAAATGTGTCAGAAGTTGTCAATCACTTTGGAAGTGAAAAGTTCAACCAGATAGTATATTGCTGGGTTCTTTTTTACTTTTTCTTTCTTTCTTTTTTTTAATTCATTGGAATGCTCTAAAAATCATTCTTCTATTTCAGGGGCATCTGTGATGGAGCAAAAGCACTGACTTCTGTCAAGTTCACATGAAACAGAAATTCACAGAAGTCAACACTTCCAGTCGCTGCAAATGATCCTGATGGAGAAATTGACAAGAATTACTGAGGGCAGCATCTTGGTTCGCTCTCCTGTCAGGCCACAGGAGGCTGAAGCTCTGCTGTCATTAAACCAACTGGGGGACTCGAGGAGGGGGAAAGGGGGCAAAAGCACGAGCAGACTTTTTTTTAAAGTTTAAGACAGGATAAAAGAGCAATTTAAAAATCATTACTTTTTAACCACGAACACAGCTATTATTCTGAACTCCAAACTAGGGATGTAACAGTCACAAAGACAAAAGAAGAGCAGTGTAAATTGTTGAAACAAATCTCTTTGTAGTCGCTAGTAAAAATCTCATTGCAATTCAAAAGATAAATGGCAATTAAGTAGTTTCTGTTAAGTGTTTATTGTTCACCTTTTATGTGGGTGGCCTTTTAAGTGATTTTCTTTTTACAGGAAAAGAGAAAGTTTGTTCTCTTCAGCATTTGAACTAAACATGATGCAAATGCATGCAACCATCAATTTTAAAATAATAATCGTCTTGATTTTCTAAGCCGATAAACCAACTCTACACACAACTTCCTTTTCAGGCCGTTGTTTGCTTGGCTTATCACAGTTAACTATTGCACTGTGACTCTGCATGAAGACGGTAATGTAATTAAATCCTATTAACACATCAGGAATAAAGCCCTTTAATGGGCACACAGGCTTTGAGAGGCAGCTCGTTCCTGAGCAGATTTAATATCCTTAAATTAAGCAAGTGTGAATGGGAAGATGAATCTTATTAAAAACTTAAATCTGATTATATTTGAAAATTATTGGTTCCTTAATGTAATACATTATCCAATACAGACTAGAACAAATAATACGTCCTAGCTTCACATAACTCCACTCTATAACAAGTGACAAAAGAAATTATGTGTGACTGTGGGGCAAAAAGAAAGGTCTTTTTATAAAAGTCATTTTGCATAATGAAATACCTAAATCATTTTAATAAACATTTGGGGAGGGGGGAGAGCAAATGACACAGTTGGAGAGGGAATCATTTACACTATTCAGAAAGGGAATGTGGAAATAGTGATGCTAATGTTTTTTTTTTTTTAAATTGCCATTCTGGCCAATTTGTTGTAAATTCTGAAAAGAAAAGCTGCAGCTTATGTTGTTGGTAGCAAATTCCTTCTCCAGAAGGCTAATGCAAATGTAAGCCATCTGCCGCGCATTCTGCTGAGAAGGCTGGAGTCGCAAACAATGGGCCAACAGTCTCTGAATACTAACACACACACCCCACAGGCAAGAAAAGTTTGCATTTTCCCCAAAGGTATACTTTGCGTTGCCTCCCTTCCTATCCTCACCAGGACCACCAGGCACCCTCTCGCTCTCTCCCGATCCAACTGGCACCAGGCGAGCTTCCACATGATTAGTCTGATGATGTTCACGAGGACAAACCCCCAGAGAAGCGTTTCTGTTGAAACTGACTGAAACAGGATTGCAAGACCTGTTAAATTATTTAAACCAGACAAATGCTTTACAGTGTGTGTTTTTTAACTTAATCCTATTTTAGCAAAAACTGGCATCGCCCATTGCACTATGCCTCAGAACACTGCTTGGGTTTTATCCTTTTATGACTGGACTCTTTCAGAAGGTTCGGGAACACTGTCCTCAGCTCATCTGAAGCCGACATCTCGCTAGCAGATGGACGTGTTAAACAGAATGCACCGGGCAAGCAGGCGCTACAGGGAACCGTCATATTGGAAACCGAGGTCTGCTCACATACCTTCAAGTAATTCTTCCTCCTCCATTCGAGAAAATTCGAATGCTCAGTTATTTGGCAAGTGTGCCCAAATGGCTCATTCAGCAACATGATAAAACATTTAAATATTGCTTGGTGTTTGGTGATGATAGGGCAGAAGAGGCGACCTCCAGTGAAAAGCTATCCCAGGAATTCTAACATTGTTTCCCCTTACCCCCACCCCTGCAGGTTTGGCGGCTGCCAGTTTCCATCCCAATCTCTTCTGGCTCTGATTACCACATTCCCTCTGGCCTCTTACCAGAGGTTCCTCAGACTTGCCAGACTGCATCTTACCCTCTCGCCCACTGCTGGTGTACAGCTGCTTTCACTGCCTTGTGTGCCTTTCCCAAGACCCCTCTGGTTACACATTATCAAAGCAAGAGTCTAGTGTATGCTCCAGAGCCTGATTTCCTGGTTTTAAACAGCAGCTTCCTAATTTACTAGTGGTGTGGCTGCGGACAAGTTGTTAAACTTCTCCATGACTCAGTGTTCTCAACTGCAAAATGAGCATAGTAATAATATAACCTACATCAAACAGCCAATAGGATGAGGCATGTGAAACACTCAGCACAGTGTCTAGCAGAACATGTGCTCAGTAAGTGCTAGCTATTCTTATCATCTCTATCCTGGAAATGCAACCATCTCATTTGCCATCCCCTCCATCTCTCACTCCTTAATATTATCCTTTCTCTGAATTACCATGTGCTTCAGCAAAAATACATGCTTACGCTGTTGCCTTCATCGCATACCTGTGTTATCTGCTAGAGTATCAGTTCCTTATGAGTTTATCTTTGTATCCACGAGGCTTAATACAATATCAGGCACAATCATAATTGTTTAATAAGCATTTATTAACTAAATATGAAAATTAATAAATGAATAAATTTAGTAAATGCTGGATTAAGCATATAAACCAAAATAGGGAGGAGATCAATGTTTCACACCACAAAGATAATAAAATGGCTATGGAGAATAGAAAAGGACTACTTTCAAGTGCTAGGAAGAATGTGAAGCAATGTTACAGTAGGTGGTCAGGCAGACATGAGCAGTGCAGGAGAGAGCGCCTGCCCCTACCAGGAATGTCAGGTGACCCTCAGGTGATGCTCAGGCAGTTGTTAAACTGTCTCTCTAGGATAATAATTGGTCCCAGTCAGTGCCAAAGAAAGGTAATCTACCAGTAAACAGAAACACTTGAAAGGGTGACTAGCAGCTTCCCAAAGAAATCTCAGGAGTTGAGCAAGTGGGCTCAAGTGCATACATTTAAGAGGTAAAATGGTGAAGTGTAACTGGTATATAACCTTTTAGGGACATTCAACTGGTAAAGGAAGAATGCCTCAAGTGGGCACATGTACAACACCAGTAAACACTGGGCATGCTCCTTTCCCAAGGGCTAGGAGGCCACTGTACATGCGGATAGCCCAACCCAAGGGAAGAAACAGGGGAGAAGTAGCACTAGTTCCTAGCAGTAAGCCAACTTATAAACCCCAAGTCAAATGGTCAAACCATGCGCTTGATCTCTCAACTCACCTGCCTGACCCTTTCCAAGTACATTACTTCCTTTCATTCCTGCTCTAAAGCTTTGTAATAAACTTTCACTCCTGCTCTGAAACTTGCATTGGTCTCTCTGCTTTATGCACCTCAGTTGAATTCTTTCTTCTGAGGAGGCAAGAATTGAGGTTGCTGCAGACCTATATGGATTCATCACCAGTAATAGCAACAGGAAATTTTAATACACTGCTGGGAATAGTGTAAACTGCCTCAATAATTATGAAAAACTATTTAGCAATCTTTAATAAAGCTACTTATATATCTACCTTATGACCCAACAATTCCACAATTTAATATATACCCAATAAAAATGAATTAATATATCCAGAAAAAGACATGTGGAATAATATTCACAGAAACTCAATTCATAATGGCCTCAAACTTGAAACAATACAATTATCCATCAGCAGGAAAAATAGACTTAAAATCATTGCGGCATATTTAGGTAATAAAATACTACCCCAAACTTTAAGAAAAAAATACTGATATAAAAAACAATATGGATAAATCCTCAAAATATTATGTTGAGCAAGAAAAGTCAGACATATGAAGGTATATATTATACTATTCCATTTACATGAAAGTTAGGAACAAAGCTAATCTATGATGGCAAAAGTCAGAATAGTGGTTGCCACAATAGGAAGCTTTCTGAGGTGACAGAAATGTTCTGTATCTCAGTCTAAATGGTGGTTACACTGTGTTAGTCCATTCTCACACTGCTGTAAAGAATTACCTGAGACTGGGCAATTTATAAAGAAAAGAGTTTTGATTCACTCACAGTTCTGCAGGCTATAGAGAAAGTATGGCTAGGGAGGCCTCGGGAAACTTACATTCATGGCAGAAGGGGTAGGGAAAGCTGGCACATCCCACATGGCCGGCAGAAGGAAGAGAGAGCAAAAGTAGAGGTGATACATACTTTCAAATAACCAGATTTCATGAGAACACATAACAGCAAGGAGGAAGTCTGCCCCCATGATTCAATCACCTCCCAGCAAGCCCCTCCTCCAACACTGGGAATTACAATTTGACATGAGATTTGGGTGGGGACATAGAGTCAACCATATCATTCTACCCCTGCCCCCACCCAAAGATTATGTCCTTCTCACATTTTAAAACACAATAATGACTTCCCATCAATCCCCCAAAGTCTTAACTCATTTCAAGCATTAACTCAAAAGTCCAAGTCCAAAGTCTCATCTGAGACAAGGCAAGTCCCTTTCACCTATGAGCCTGTAAAATCAAAAACAAGTTAGTTACTTCCAAGATACAATTGGTTTACAGGCATTGGGTAAATCCTCCTGTTCCAAAAGGGAGAAATCGGCCAATACAAAGGGGATACAGGCCTCATGCAAGCCCAAAATTTAGCAGGGCAGTCACTAAATCTTAAATCTCCAAAATAATTTTGTTTGACTCCATATATCACCTCCAGGACACACTAATACAAGGGGTGGGCTCTCAAGGCCTTGGGCATCTCTTTCTCTGTGGCTCTGCAGGGTACAGCCCCTGTGCCACTTTCATGGGCTGGCACTGAATGCCTGTGACTTCTCCAGGTGCACAGTGTAAGCTGTTGGTGGATATAGCATTCTGGGGTCAGGAGGATGGTGGCCTTCTCATAGCTCCACTAGACACTGCCCCTTTGGGGACTCTGTGTGGAGGCTCCAATCTCACATTTCCCCTCTGCACTGCCCTAGTAGAGGTTCTCCATGAGGACTCCAATCCTGAGGTAGACTTCTGCCTGGACATCCAGACATCTCCATACCTTGTCTGAAATCTAGGCAGAGGCTCCCAGGCCTCAAGTGTTACCCTCTGCACACCCACAAACCCAACACCATGGAAGCCATCCCAACACATGGAAGCCATCAAGGTTTAGGAGTTTTATCCTCTGGATCAGTAGCCTGAGCTGTGCCTGGGCCCCTTTTAGCTATGACTGTAGAGGCTGTAATGCAGGGCACCATGTCCCAATGATGGACAGAGCTGCAGATCCCTGGGCTTGGCCCAGAAAAATCATTTTTATCTCCTAGGCCTCCAGGCCTGTATGGCAGCAGGGCCCTGGGCCTGGCACACAAAAATCATTTTTATCTCCTAGGCCTCCAGGCCTGTATGGCAGCAGGGCCCTGGGCCTGGCACACAAAAATCATTTTTCTCTCCTAGGCCTCCAGGCATGTTATGGGAGGGCTCCTGTGAAAGTCTTGGACATGCCCTGGTCACATTTTCTCCATCATCATTTATCAACATCAACATTTATCTCCTCTTTACTTATGCAAATTTCTGCAGCCAGCTTGAATTTCTCCCCAGAAAATAGATTCTTCTTTTCCACCACATGGTCAGGCTGTAAATTTTTGAAACTTTTATGCTCTATTTCTCTTTTAAATAAAGTTCCAATTTCAGACCATGTCTTTGCAAACACATAGGAGCTTACACTGTTAGAAGAAGCCAGGTTATATCTTGAATGCTTTGCTGCTTAGCAATTTCTTCCACCAGATCCCTATATCATCTATCTTAAGTTCAAAGTTGCACAGATCTCTAGGGCAGGGGCACAATGCTGCCAGTCTCTTTGTTAAAGCACAGCAAGAGTAACATTTACTCCAGTTCCCAATAAGTTTCTCATCTTCATCTGAGAACTCATTGGCCTGGACATCTCTGTCCATTTCCCTATCAGCATTTTGGTCAAAACCATTCAACAACTCTCTCTAGGAAGTTACAAACTTTCTCTCATCTTCCTGTCTTCTGAGCCATCCAAACAGTTCCAACCTCTGTCCATTACCAAGTTCCAAAATTGTTTCCACATTTTTAGATATCTTTACAACAATGCTCCACTTCTCTGGTACCAACTTTCCGTATTAGTCCATGCTTGCACAGCAATAAAGGACTACCTGAGTCTGGGCAATTTATAAAGAAGAGGTTTAATTGACTTGCAGTTTTGTAGGCTGCACAAAAGCCTGGCTGAGAAGGCCTCGGGAAACTTACAATCATGGCAGAAGAAGAAAGGGAAGCTGGCATGTCCTACATGACCAGCAGGAAAAAGAAAAAGTGAAGGGGAAGGTGCTACACAGTTTCAAACAACCAAATATCATGAGAACTCTATCACAATAACAGCAAAGGGGAAGTCTGCCCCCATGATTCAATCACCTCCCACAAGTCCTCTCCTCCAACACTGGGAATTAAAATTTGACATGAGATTTGGGTGGGGACAGAGAGCCAAGCCATTTCACACTGGTATGTACATTTGCAAAAATTCATTGAGCAATGTACTTCAGGTTTATGCACTCTACTTTGTATAACTTATTCCTCCAAAAAACTGTTAGTAATGTTGCTGGAAGGCATGTCAATTGGTACAAACTTTCTGGAGTGTTGTCTAGCAATATATGCCAAAAGCATCCCAAAACCATTGATTGAGAAATCCCACTTTTAGGAATTAATCCAAAGAAAATCAATGAACAAACGCACAGAGATGTATGTGCAAAGATATTTATCAACCTGATGTTTATAATAGCAAAAATTGAAAACAATATAAGCCCTTATTGGTATGGGGATGATGCACAATGAAACACTACACAGACATGCAAAAAGAAGACGTAGAGCCACAATTACTGACATGGGGGATCAACATAAAATGTCACTGAGTGATAAAAAGTTACAAAGCAGTAAATTTGGTACAGTTTTATTTTGTTAACGCAAATATACATACACACACACAAATATATATTTGCCCAGGAAAAGATCTCCAACTATATTTAATGAAGTGTGATAGTGCCTTTCTCTGGATGAGATTTCATATGGTTTGGTTTGTTGTGGTTTTGTCTATTGCTTTTTATTTGTTTATTTTTCTATGGTCACTTATCATTTGAGAAATTTATATAAATACATAGATGCATGATAACTGGATACATACAAATCTGTATGTGCACTGTGCACGTGCAAACACCCATTCAGCAGAAATGAGAGAACGTGACCTAAAGCCATATGTGAAAAAAGAAGGAGATGGCTGAATAGGAACAGCTCTGAAGTGTAGTTCCCAGTGAGAACAATGCAAAGGGTAAGTGATCACCACATTTCCGAACGAGTTTTTACTGCCCACAGACCAGGAGATTCCTGGGCTGAAAAGTGCCATGAGTTTCCAGCACAGCTGCTTCAGCTGGTGCAGTGGGTCTCCACACAAAGACTCACACAAATCAGGGTGGCTGTTTCAACTGATGCCTGCATTGCCTGTGAGACAGATCCGCCCACTCAACTGGAAAAAAGGGGGCTGAAATAGGAACCCAGGTGATCTGGCTTGGCAGTTCCCACCCACACAAAGACCAGCAATCTGAAATGCTCTGGAGAGTTTCACAGCAAGTGCAGTTGGACACTGGATGGTCCAGCTCTGTGAGAGGAAGGGCATCTGCCATTACCAAGGCAGTACACCACTACCGAGGCAGTCCGCCATTACCAAGGCAGTCCACCATTAACAAGGAAGTTCTAACTATACCTCTATAACCACAACCTCAAGGAAGTCCACACGGCAGCTGGGCAGAGCCCACGACAGCTCAGCAATGCCTCTGCTGGCAGACTGTGATTAGACTACCTCCTTGCTGGGCAGGGCATCTTTGAAAAAAGGCAGCAGCATAACAGGAACTTATAAATAAAGCCCCACCCTCCCAGGACAGAGCCCTGGTAAAAGACGTGGTTATGAGTTCCACTGCAGCACAGTTAAACATACCTGCCCAGCAGCTCTGAATGAAACAATGCCACTCCCAGCTCAGTACTTGAGCTCCTAAAAGGGACAGACTGTCTCCTCAAGCAGTTCCCCAACTCCATATATCCAAAGAGACACCTCAAAAAGGAGTTTAGTTAAGAATCATGTGTGGCATTTAATTTTCATGTCCCACTTGTCTCCTTCAGTCTAGAAAATCTATTCTTCTTTCTTCGATGGTTATGACCTAACATTTTTGAAGACTACAGGCAGTTAATAAAATGTCCCTCAGTTTGGATTTTTCTGGTGTTTCTCATGATACAGGTTAGGTATCTTTGGCAGGAATATCACAGAAGTGATGCTATGTTCTCACTGCATCCTACCAGGTGGCACAAAATCGTGACTTATATTATTAATGATGTTCACTTTGATTGCTTAATTAAAATGGTATATGCTAGGCTTTTCCACTGAAGTAACTCTTTCTTACTGTGTAATTAATAAATATTCTATAGAGAGGTATTTTGAGACTATATAACTATCTATTTCCACATCAAATTGTGAATTATTCATTTGTTTATTTATACCATGGTTTCCTATTTTATACAACAGGTTATAATCTATCACTACTATAATTTATTTTGACACTCAAATTGCCCTTGGGTTGGTCATTGAGGGCCCCTACAAGTGGGTGCCTGTGTTTTTGGCATGTCTCCATTATTCTCTGATCCTTTCCTTACTTTCTGGCATCATAAAATGTTCCAGCTCATCTTATATTTCCCCTCCCCAGACCTGGAATGGGTCATTTCTCCAAGAAGCTCTGGTTTCTCTTATTAGAAAATGGTATTTAGAAAGCATTATTTGGCTACTAAGTGTGCTCACTGATATTAGAAGAGCTGCTGCTCCAAGATCCTTACAATGCACAAAGATAGGGAATATACAAATGTATGTGTATTTGCATATGTGTATATGCATGTGTATATGTAGTACATGTGTACACATAAGTAGTATATGTCTATACACATATGTCACAAATACATTTAATATTTATATTATTTCTATATCTGTCTATAATCATAAGTTCACACTAATATTTCTAATTTAAATACAACACCACAGAGTTCATTTTAGTTTTCTCCCTTCCGTATGTGTATCTCTCTTCTCCAAAAGTGAGAAACTTGGATCCCATTAATGTTAATATATTTGTTGTTTTGATCTGTCACTCTAGATGTACCCATTCCACCATCTCTGCTGCCATCATCTCCTCTGCATGAAACACTCCTCACTCAGCTCAGACATTGACACCTCCCACGAGGAGCCTGTCCACATGCATGCCTTCCACACTCTGTGTGGACTCTGACGCCACACTCTAGGCCTCCCCGATTTGTGACACCCTCTTCACTCTGCTTGAGCTCTAACAATGAACATCAGGTCTCCTCTCCATGTGGACACCTGCTATGCTCTACCTACCTACTGGCTTTAGGAAACACTTGTTCAGAAATAGATAAGAAAGGAATGAAAAGGTAGGAAGGGAATGGCAGGGGAAGAAGAGTCATGGATTAGAGTTTAACCCATGTATTTTTCTCCTCATTCTTCCATTTCATGCCTCAGTTTAAATGCATATTTTAATATTGGCTGCATAAGACATAAGTTTGTCCCAACTGAAATTCTGCTTTTAGATCTAAAAGCATGTCCCACAAATTGAAATTCCAATTTTTATGAAAATCAAGCAAGCCTACATGAGGTTAAAAAAAAACTAATTTAATTTGAATTCAAGAGTTCAATGATGAATGGTTATGTATATGATTCTGGGCAGCAGGAGAGAAGTCTGGTTAAACACTAAGATTTTTGAGTTATAGACATGGAATTAGTAGTTGAAATCACAGGAATGAATGAAACTGTCTAGGAGAGATACATGTAAAGTTGGAAGAGAAGGCAGCCTAGGATATACTGGTATTTAAGGGCAGTCAAAAGAAGAAACAAAATTGAAAGCCCAATCAAAAATAATACAACCCTGAAAGATCTTCACATGTACCCCAGAACCTAAAGTACAATAAAAAAAAATAAGTAAATAAATAAATAATAGGTAGGTGAATAGAAGAAAATGGTGTCATAAATCCAATGTAAATAAGAAATTTTTTAAATTTTTAAATGAGAAATTGATGATTTAATCAATTGTGTGAAATGTTTCAAATAAAAGATCTAAAGAATAGCCATTGTGTTTTGCAACTATACAGTCAGTGGCTACACTGGCAAAATACTTTCAGTAGAGAGTTGCAGTAGTTTCCGGGGTAAAAGGGACACATCAAAAGGACATGTGGTAGAGTGACTTTAGTCTTGTTTATCCAGGTCAAGAGGGAAGATGAGGATACATGGAGTTAGGACAAGCAATAGCGAAACTGTGAGAATTTATGTCTAATAGCTTTCATTTACTCGAGGAAGATGTGTCATTCGTTGATGGAAAGGAGGCAGGGATGAGGTAGAAGCTTGAGAAGGATGGTCAAGGTGACAAAAGCCAACTATAGAGCTTGTTAAAAGGAGCTTCCTAGGCAATTAGGCTGTACATATGCTCTAGAGTAGATCTTTGTCTTTGGCCATTTGCCCCTAACAATATGCCTTTAGTTTCTAAACCCTCTAAGCAATGTTTCTAAATTAAAATTTTATTTCCAAACCCTGAATTCTCAACATTCTATGTTTTGGACCATCAAAAGATGAAGGAAAGAACTGAATCATAACCACAGTTACCAGTAAAGGTGGTGAAGAGAGATGTATATCATGTAAGAGACGATAAAAAATATATTTCATGGAAGAGATGATTTTTTAAATAGCCCTAAGATATTAAATCAACTTCTAGCTTTAAGGAGCACCATTTTAGCCGTATTCTTAGTGGTCACAAATGCCTTTTGGGCCTTGCTTACATCTCTCGGTACTCTTACACTTTTATCCAGACATATACACTGCCCAGACTTACCTCACGCCATTGCTGGCCTCAGATCAATTGCTGAACCAGGAGTCTGAGCTCTCTTCAGGATATCCCACACTCTGCAGATTTCTGGGCTCTGTTTTTTCATCTGCTTATCTTTCCCCATGGTTCTATACCACAAACTACAGCTTTTAGCATGGTGCTCCTGGAACAGCAGAATCCTTCTCTACAGTGTTTTCTGTATTCAAACTTTAAATCCTCTTTCTTTCGGTTAAGATTATCATATTGTGTCCATACGTGTGAAAACGTATGCTATTCGTAGTTATAAAAAAATCCTTACAATTTAAAAATTCACTAGCACTCTTTCCTGCCATCTCTTCTCCCTAAATACATAGAGGATATAGACATAGATATGCATGCATGTGTATTTGTGTATATAATACATATATGATATATATACCAACAAAGCTGGTAAGCAGATTATTCAGTATGACAAGAACAGCATAAATCTATCAGCAAGCTTGGGAAAAATAATGCAACATATTATACACACATATATATATCACATATAACTATGTTTATATTTATATATATATAATTATATATTATATATACATGTATTGTATTATATAATGTATATATAATTTATATTATATAATATATAATATACATAGTACATGTATATATAATATATAATTATATATACATACATAATTATGTATTATACATAATTATAATGTATGCATACCTTATTATAATGTGTATATGTATACATAAACTATTATAATACATAATTATGTATTTATAATACATGTATATATTATATAATTATATAATACATTATATATACATGTATTCTATAATGTATATATAATTATATATAATATATATAATTTTCTGTATAATTATACATATATTATCATAATTATATGTACAAATATATTAAATATAATATATAATATAGAAATTTAGATTAAATATATTATATATTTAATATACATATACATTTATGTATATATTATATATTTTCTATTTTTATATAAAATATATATTTTATATACAATATATACACATAATTATATATATATGATATATATATGCATACATACATTTTTTCCCCAGGCTTGCTGATAGATTTGTGCTGTTCCTGTCATATTGAATAATCTGGTTACCAACTTTGTATATTCATAAGCAGTTAAGCCAGGAATTAGAACAGTATTAACTAGATCAATCAGTTATTAAATATACACAGTCTTAAACTAGTTACTACTGTACTCTAAACACCTGAGTCCCTGACCAGAGTGTCTCAGCACGTTAGTTACACACTTTCAGCCCCATTTAGGCCAAATTCCTTTGTGGCTCTTAAATGGTATCTGAAAATGCTTATTAAACCTGTCCTTACATAAATATTCATATATCCAATGTCATGGTGGATACACATTTGCATTCATTGGACATCACTGGCCTCCACAGATTCTGGGGCGTGGCTATTACTCCCTCGGCAACACCATGTTAGCCATACATTCTTTATTCTGCCCTGTGTGAGCCATAGATCCTTTATTTGTGGCAGAAACTAAAAACCTCTATAGGACAACAGGACAGAAAATGAGCTTTAGAGCACAGTAATTTACACATATATCACCAAGGCAGGCTACAAACATAATCCATGGGAATCTTCAGGCCTCCAGCTTTTAATCTGGCAAGCAACAAGTCAAGTTTTATGGGGGAAATATTCAGTTTTAAAATGCTGATAAGAGACACTGTTCTATGTAGTAAGCACCCCACAGAAATACGTGTTCAAAAGTGCCCACAGATTCCCAGCTGGCAGAGCTGTGTCTGTAAGTCTTCTCTTTGCTATGCAGCACTCTGGGAATTAAAGTCCACCAGCCATAAAGTTTGCTCCTGTCACAGCCAACCACAACTGTCTCTAATTAGTTCTGGTTTGTAGCTTCCAGACACAAGTGTCCAAACACACAATCAGCCCAGTTTCCCCATCTGGTTCTGCAAAATGCAATGCAGAATGTCTTTCTAGGATGATAAGGGAAATAAATCACATATATACACACACACAAATATGTACACCCATACATATATATACACATCATTTTCTTGGAAGGAGGGAGATGCATTTTTCCATATCAGTAGAATCTACTGAGTTTTATGACAATCAACCCCTAAGAAAATAGTAGATGAAGGAAAAATTCCAGAAGAACAGAAAAAAGCTACTATTCTCATTATGAATACCATGCATTTTATGTTTTGTTCATCTCAATAAGTCTATATCATGATGTCATACTGAACAAATCTAAATAAAGAGTGGCTCCCAATATGTTAGCCTCAACCAGGTTCATGCCCTCTAAGATCACATCCCACCATCAAGGACATACCCTATCTCTGTGCTTCTCATGTACTCCATTCATGCTAATTATGGAGTACATTAGCACTTTGGAGGGATTTAGAACCACAGTAGAAAGAAGCAGAGATGAAGAACTAATGTCTGGTAGCTAAGATCTCAGCATGCAAAAATAATTTAACCTCTTTCATCCTTAGGAAAACCTATTCCTAATACCTCTGCCACCTACCAAATGCTTTTCTTGATTCTCTTATATCTGTTGGCTGAGAATGTCCTTTGTGTTCATTTTAACCAAATTTTGCCTTCAGAAAAATATGAGGGCAATGGAAATACTTTGCTATGTCTCTGGCTCCACACCTCCTAAACGTGCGCATGATTTGCTTCACTATCTCCTTCCACCTCCATTTAGTGGGCTTGATAGCCGGGCTCTCTCAAATACGCCTCCAACATTGTAAGCTCCCAGACCTACCCCTTCGATATCTAAAAATCTAAGCATTCAAAGGAAAATGAACCTAAAACAATACCAACATTAACACATAAATTGATAAATGCCCTTTTTATCTCTCTTCTTATCAAATATAACTATTTAATTATATGTCTGTTCTTGGATTAGACTGAAGACGCAGTTCTTGTTGTATAGACATGAAATAAATGTTAGGTGAAAGAAAACATAAATAAATGAATAGCTGGTTCCATTAGCCATAATAGTGCATTTGTCAGTGTTGACAGCATCCACTCCTGGGTAGGACATTTCTCTTTGCACTTCGCACCTCATCCCAATGCCTCATCTTTTTCTGTGCAAATCTCCACTAACATTTAACAATTGAAATTTTCAAAATCATTAAAATGTTCTTTCTCGTTTATCTGTCTCTTGATTAACATGGCTTAGTCAAGCTTACTTTTCTTTCAGCTTTCTGAGCACACCTGTGCACTTACTGCCTATATTTGAACAATTTTAAAATATTGGTAAGAGACACTGTTCAGTTTTTAAATGTTAAGAGACACCATTATCTCTTATCAACATTCTAAATCTGAACAGTCTCTTTTACCAGCACAATTGCATATACTTGAAATGCAATGTCTCCACCCCAGCGTCATTTCTTCCAGCCAATTACTATTCACCCTTCAGGTCTCAACTTAACATTGCTTCCTTCAGGGTTACCTAAAACACGATTAGGAACCTCAACGGCCATAGTACCTCCATAATACTTATCATAATTATAATTGAATAATTATGATTAGGTTATTATTAGTATCTCTCATTAGACAGTCAGCTCTTTGAGGAACTTCCAACAGCAGGCTTGAGTGAGCTGATGTGGACAATCTCCACCAACTGTAAACTACAGAATGGCTGGATTACATTTTAAATATCTATTCAAACTCAAAAAAAGGGAAGTAGAAATCCGTGAGCATATAGAGAAATGAGATGGTAAAGAGAAAAAAAAAAAATCAGAGCATTAAGCAAGAGCTAACCCCTCCAGGAAGAAATAAAGTGATGACAACAAAAGCATAAAGCCTTGGGGGAAAGACGTGGACCAATGCTGTTATACAGTTGTTACTCTATGCATGAGTCCGTGTAATATCACTTGAAGGTAGACTATGAGTTCCGTAAGTTAAGAATGTATATGTAAATCCTGAAGCAATCACTTAAAAAAACAGAGTTGCAACTTTAACATGCTTCTTTATGCCAATAAATTCTAAAGTTTAGATAAAATAAACATTTCTTTTTGAGATAAGGTATCATTCTGCTGTCCAGACTGGAGTGCAGCGGTGCAATCTTGGCTCACTGCTCGACCTCCCAGGCTCAAGCAATCCTCCCACCTCAGCCTCCCCAGTAGCTAGAACTATAGGCACATGCCACCATGCCCAGCTAATTTTTGTATCTTTTGTAGAGATGGGTTTTCACCATGTTTCCCAGGCAGGTCTCAAATTCCTGGGCTCAAACAATCTGCCTGCCTCAGCCTCTCAAAGTGTTTGGATTACAAGTGCGAGCCACCATACTTGGCCAAATGAATATGTCTTGAGAAACACAAGCTACCTAAGCTCATTGAAGAAAAAAATAGATCATTTGAATAGCCCTATGTCTATGATACAATGTGAATGTGTTTTTAAAAACCTTCCCACAATGAAAACTACAAGCCCTAAATCCTTCACTGGTGAATTATACTATGTATTTAAGGAGAAAATAATAAAAGTTCTACATAAACTCTTCCAGGAAAAGAAAGAGGACAGAATACTTTCCATTTTAATTTATAAGTATTAGCCTGATTACAAAACCAGGCAAAGACATCATGGAGAACATGATTATCTAGGTAGAAAATCCAAATGAAGCTTTAAAAAGGTATCAAAACTAATAATTGAGCTTTTATAAGGTTGAAGGATATAAGATCAGTCTGCAAAATCAATTGTATTTCTATATAGTGATGATACAGCAGTCTCTTAAAATATTAAACACACATGCCCTATAACTCAGACTTTCCACTCCTGGGTATTTGCCCAAGAGAAATGTAATCATATAACTCTACAAAGATTTCTACTTGAAGGTATATAGCAGTTTTATTTGTAACAGCCAAATATTGGAAACAATCTAGAGGCTCATTAATAGGTTAATGGGTAAGGAAATTATGGTACATCCATATAATGGAATACTACTCAGCAATAAAAAGTAATAAGTTATTATTACTAAAAAATGTGAATTTCAAAATCACTTTACTGAAAGAAGCCAGGCAAAAGAATACACATTGTATTTTTATAATTCTATTTATATTGAACTCTAAAGACGGAAAGTATTCTATAATTACAGAAAGCAGATCAGAAAGCAGATTACCTAGGGATCAAGAGTGGAGAGAAAGTAAGGGAAAGAGTGAAGAATTACAAAGGGGCAGAAGAAAATTTTTAGAATTTGCAATGAACATGTCTGCTATCTTGAGGTGACAGTTTAATGGATATATACATTCATCAGTTTTATCAGAATGAATATTTTATATATGTATAGTTTATTATTGGTGAATTAAACTTCAACAAGGCTATAAAAATAATCAAAGGAATGGAAATGACAATTTTTTAAAGTTAGTAAATTGCTAAAAGTTATTTACTGCTAAAAGTTATTTTTTCAAAATTAGTAAATAAATACATTGCTTGTTATTTTCTATATTTCTCAAAGCATGCCTGTACTCTCTTAATGTGATATTATGTCTGTTATTGAGCTTCATAAATATAAGGATTCCCAGAAACAGACCACTAGGATATGCACTTGGGTTGCATGATCTTGGGATTGTCCAGGAGAGGCAATGAGGCAGTACAGGCTAACGTTTACACAGGCTTAGGAGTTAGAACTCCTGAGAATAAATTCCAGCTCTTTCGTTGATTAGTGGAATGGTCTTGAGTCAGCTGCTTAACCTGTGATTATCTTAGTTGCCTTACCTAAAATGCTATTGTCCTTAAGTGTTGCCATTATTTAATGATGTAATTCATTGAGAAGGCGTAGTAAGGTATCTGGCATATAGTAGGCATTCAATGAATGGCAGTTTCTATTATTTCTGCACCTCTAAGTCTTTCCCAGGACATGTTGAAAATTTATGAGAACAAGCGTCTGATCACTTGGTGAGAAGTAAGTGCTAACTTGCCTGGGACTGATCCCTTTTATTCACATCTCCCAGAAAAAGAAGTTAGCTCCTGCAAATTTCATGGATGCTAACTATGATTTAGTATTTAAGACAATCAATCCTGGCCAACCCAAACACAAATTCCCACACACAATGTGTCAAGGGAAGGGCTGGTATCAAGGAAGCCGATGTAAGTCTTTGTCCCAGAGTGACCTGACAAATAGATTCAACTCCTTGGCTTAGAACTCAGCTTTCTGACCACACAGGGGAGAGGCTAGTTCTCCATCTAACACTGTCACCAATCTAGCAAGACAAGACTGGAGTCGAGGTTCTGCCATGACATATTACCATGATATACACACCACTGATCTCATCAAAGGACAGCCCAATGCCTCCCTAACTATGTGATTTTTAAGCCTCAAAGCCCACAACCAGACCCCTGGCCCTGCTAGATCTCTATGTGCCTCCGTGGGATGCAATGGACAGTGATGAACCTGCACGATGCTACTGTCCTAGCCTCAGAAAGTTTCCCCCAGTGAACACTGCCCTAACAGGCTTTGTGTGAATACTGCCTAGCCATTTGCCCTTGTCTATGTGACAATCCACCAACCAGACCTAAGACACAGACGTTGCACTATATAGACGCTACTCCTACTGGCTCTTACCTTCCCTGACACACTTCAGGTAATCACAACCCTGGATATCTCTTCAGGGATCAGCACTGATGTCTTCTCTGTTCTGCCTTAGGCACAAACAAGTCTTTGCTCACCTTGCTCTCATCAATTCTGTAGCTGCCCAGTCTGTCCTATGTCCTCTACTCCCTTTCCCTGGCTAATTACATTGGTAACTTTATACTACAACTAAGGTCTTATTTGGTATTGAGCAAGGAAATTAAGGTATTCCTCATTCATTGGGAAAGTTGGAAAGCAGGAATCAGTTGGATTGTCTACTGCATAATCACAATACAGCTATTTGAGGCAACTCTCGTGAAAAGCAGGAAAACATATATGAACCTCAACCTGCCAGCCTTTAAGTACCCAACATAGCACAATAGTGAACCAATTAATGAGTAATCAATAAGTATAAGGTGGCGTTTGAACAATTTATATAGAAAATTGTCAGGAATGCAAGATTCATGACATTGCTCTGGGCAGTAATTTCTTGGATATGACACCAAAAGCATAGGGAACAAAAGCAAAAACAGACAAAGGGGATTGCATCAAATTAAAAAGCTTCTGCACAGCAAAGGAAACAACAGAGGGAAGAGACAATCCACAAAACAAGAGGAAGTACTTACAAATCATATATCAGATAAGGGACTAATATCTAAAATACTCAGGGAACTCAAACTACTCAATAACAAGAAAACATATCACCCTATTTAAAAATGGTCAAAGGACCTGACAGATAGTTTTTAAAAGAAGACACATAAATGGCCAACAGATAAAATGTTCAGCATCTCTAATCACCAGAGAAATGCAAACTACAATGAGACATCGCGTTACACCTGTTAGATTGGCTATCTATCATAACACAAAAGAAACAAGTGTTGGTAAGAATGTGGGGAAAAGGGACCTCTCATCCACTGTTGGTGGTGTTGTCAATTAATACAGTAATTTTCGAAAATGATATGGAAGTTCCCCCAAATAATCTAAAAATAGAATTACCACATGATCCAGCAATCCCACCTCTGGATAGATATCCAAAGGAATTGAAGTCAGTATGCTGAAGAGATGTCTGCACTACCATGTTCATTGCAGCATTATTCACAGTACCCAAGATATGAAAAAAAAAATGCCCGTCAATGGATTAATGGATTTTTTAAATGTGGTATAAATATACAACAGAATACTATTTGGCCTTTTAAAAGCAGGAAATTTGTGACAATATAGATGAACCTAGCAGACCTTATGCTAAGGGAAATAAACCAGGCACAGAAAAACAAATACCATGTAATCTCATTATATGTTGAATCTAAATAAGTTCAATTCATATAAGTAGAAAACAGAATGATGCTTACCATAGGCTGAGGGAGTGGGATAAGAAAGGGGAGATGTTGGTCAAAGGACACAAAGTTTCATTTACACAGGAGAAAGAGGTTCTGGTGATCTATTGCATAGCATGGAGGCTATAGGTAATAATAATATATTTTATATTTCAAAATAAATAGAAGAGAGAATTTTCAATGTTCTTACCTAAAAGAAATGATAAATGCATGAGAAATACGTTAATTAACCTGATTTTATTACTCCACAATGCATACCTATATCAAAATATCACACTGTAACCATTAAATATAAACAATTACTATTTGTCAACTAAAAATAAAATAAAACATTTAAAAAAGAAATAGGAATTTCAAAAATGCAAGGTTCATGTTTGCAACAACCTGGGTGATTCAAACAACAGGCTAATCAATCACATTTTTTAAACCTGGGTGGTACAGATTGGGGTTTTTTTTTAACTAAGAGGTCAAATGCATATAGCAGATTGGGGCCTTCTAAATGAGGGAATATAGAAACACCAAACATCATTACACAGACATGAGTTTAGTTTCTCTGCTTTCTACTTCCATCTTCTATTCATTCAACAAATACGTATCATGCACTGGGCTAAACTATCCATAAAAATGGGGTGGAAATTTTGGGGTACTGTTTAAAACTTTGATACTTCCATATAAGAAACAATAAGCAATATCTGTATTACCACAAGAGAAACTCGATCTGAAAACATTGACTTCAGGGAAGGATTTTACATAAGTCATGTCCAGTGGGGTTTCATTAGTGATGTAGCAGAAGTTATTCAAGGTGGAGGGGTCTCTCCCTGAGGCAGCTTGTTGCTGCAGAACCCAAAGGCAGAGTTACAGCAGAGCTCTGCTGCAGAACTGCCTAGAAGGTCATTTCTCTGCCCACTCAAACCTGTGTGCGAAGAAACCCAGTGGCTATTTTTTCAGCTTGAACAAACCTTTGACCTGATGGCCAGAGGAGTTCTTTCTGTAAATCCTTACGCCCAAACAAAATTCACCTGTTGACTTGCAGAGAAACGAATATTTTTTTAAGTGCTTTAAAAAATTAACTAATTCATATCATGAGAAAAATCTCACCTTAATTCCTCTGAGGGCTCATCTACGCCTCAACCCATTCTATGCTCCTTATTAATTATCAAAAATTATTTATGCACTGGTTATTTAGATAGTCTGCTAAGTTCTTATGGAAACAAGCAAACACATTTTTTTAAACTTGCCAAAATCTGCTGTTCCCTTTCCCTCAGAAGCACAGAAAATGAGTTCTTGGGGTTTCTTAGATGGATGACAGATTTCTATCTAATTAATCCAGAGCCCTGTGTATAGAAATGACTGCAAAGCAAACATGTCTATTAACAAAAAGCAGTGATTACTGGTTGGCACTGGGCCAGCAACTCTACATAAGCAATGAACTGATGCGTACAACTGTCTCTGTGCCATATGGGTTCTGCTGTAGCAGTGAATTTGATCCATTGTAAGGTTAAGAGATGTCAAATTTAACTGGGTTTAATTGATACTGGTAAGAGGTTCTAAATAAAGAAACAGTGTGTGTACCATCAGAAACAGGCAACACGTAAGGCTCTATCCTCCCAGCTTGTCACTGATTTTCCAACTTAGTTACAACCAGACATTCAAATTAGTTTTCAAATTCAACTTTCTCACATACAATTTTTTGTGGAAGTTGGGTTAACAGGTTTCTCAGCAGCTAACTGGGGCTGAATATTATGTCATAATATAATTACGTCTGCAGTTACTTCTCTCTTACTACCAAGTTCTTGTTTACACAAACCAGGCAGAAAACTCAAATTCGTCATCCCCATTACGAACTCGCTATTCTCTCCAAACTCACGCTTCGATCTGTGTCTGCCGTTCAGATAAGGGCGATTAATGACAAAAGAGAAAGGTCTTAAAGTCCTCTTGACTCCTCTATCTTCCACTAATCCCCATAAATTCAACTTCACATGTCCCTGACAGGAGTCCATTTCTCCCCACTACCAACTGCCACAACTGCCATCATGTCTCCCCTGAATTATAATAGTTTCCTAGTGGAATGCCCACCTATCTAACCATTCCTTCCAACTGCTAGACACTTCCATGTTTAAAACCCGCAATATTTGTTTTCTGTATCTCCTAAGATAGAAGCCAGACTTCAGGTAGTCCCCTTTGCTATACCTGTTCCTGCCACTCACTGTCAACCTCCAGCATCCCCTTGATCCAGATACCCTGGCTTCTCATCCTACCCTAAGCATGCAAGTGCAAGCATTTTTGTGCTATTGTCTCTGTTTAAAACACCACCCTTAAGTTCTTCCTGAAAATTAAGAGAGGAAAAGCTCAAATTTTACTTTTCTGAGAAGACTTTTCCACCCCCGAGCAGAACTCACCACCCTTTTCTGTACTCCCACAGCTCGTTGTTCATAACTTTATTATAGCACTGATGTGACGCATTAGAGCTGTGTTTATGTCTAACTATCCATCTCGATTATGAGTCCCTATGACTCCTATCCATCTCAGTTATGGAAAATCATGCCGTTTATCTTGTTACAGCTGAGTTCCCCACAGTGTTGGGCTTGGCTCTGTGATGGCAGAGTGAGGAATACACAGAAGGGCACATCCAAGCCATGTGGATAGGCTGATTGAACCCACATTAACAACAGTGTTTCACTTGCAACATGACAGGAGATACCTCCTCTACATCAAGGGGATGGACCCCATTTCCACCAGGTGCGTCTTACTAACAGTGACAACCACAAATGTTTACTGAGCACTACATTTTGCTCAGCACTTTACAATCATTACTTCATTTATTATTCACGAGTGTCCCATAGGGTGAGGATTTCTCTCTGCTGTTCTGTTCTTTTGTCTAGGACCTGGCACATGTAAATATTGTTAATGAATAAACAAACTATGTAGTATATTATTACCTTCATTTCACTGAGAAAGAAACTGAGATGCAGAGATGTCAACTTACCTAAGTGCTGTGGACTGAATTCCATCACCCAAAGATTCACATGTTGAAGCGCTAACCCTTAATGCCACTGTATTTGGAGATGGAGCTTTTAGGAGGAAATTAAGGTTAAATGAATCCTAAGGGTCTGATAAGTTTGGTGATCTTATGAGAGATGAAGAGAGAGAGAGATATCTGTCTCCACTTGCATACACCAAGGATAGGTCATGTGAGAACACAGCAATAAAGCAGCCAATTGCAAGCCAGGCAGAGCACGGAACCAGAACCTGACCAAGCTGGCCTCCTGATCTCAGGCTTGCAGCACCCAGAAGAGCAAGAAAATAAATTTGTTGTTTAAGCCACCCAGTACATGCTATTTTGTATGACAACCCAAGATGGTTTAGACACTAGTTATTTAGCAAAATTCGGAAATAGGAAACTCAAGATTTTAACCTAGATTAACAGATTTCAGAAGCTTTAACCAGTCACTATGGAGTATTTCTCAAAGTATGTGTTGTGACCCACTAGTGGGCCTGAATGCAATCTAGTGGATTACAATCAGCATTTTTTTCAGGAAATTGAAAAGGCAGGTATAGAATATCATTGAACAGAATAGAAAATATCAGAGTGTGTCACTTTTTAAAGTAATATAAGTAATCCTTAAAAAGCAGAAGTCATTTTTTTTTTGAGATGGAGTCTCACTCTGTCACCCAAGCTGGAGTGCAGTGGTGTGATCTTGGCTCACTGAAATGTTCACCTCCCAGGTTCAAGTGATTCTCCTGCCTCAGCCTCCAAAGTAGCTGGGATTACAGGTGTGCACTACCACGCCCAGCTAATTTTTGTATTTTTAGTAGAAACAGGGTTTCACCATGTTGGCCAGGCTGGTCTTGAACTCCTGACCTCAGGTGACCCATAGACCTCAGCCTCCTAAGGTGCTGGGATTACAGGCATTAGCCACCTCACCCAGCCCATAAGTCACTTTCAAAGTAAGACTTTAAAAACATAAGTATTACTTTATAAAACTTTTGTTCCAGAAATGTGGAGGAGAGGTGTGGAGGGCACATGCACCACAAAGTGGTATGTATCTCTTATTGTGAGTTTCAGTCAAACATATTTTTATAAACACTGTTGTTTTTGCCATACTGTCTCACAAATAGCCCACTCATCCTATCTCTAGCCAGACCCCTTCTGATATAAGGAAATATCACAAACCCATAGGTGAGTCCTGATTTTCATACTGCTTACACAATGTTCCCCTTGGTTGTAGCTCATCCCAGCATGACATGGCTTGACATTTAATCTCTACACATCACACATATGTTTCCTTGCTTATTTTGTGCCCATGCTTTTTTCTTGCAACAGTAGAAGCTGACCATAGCTTGACTGTCCATCCTTACTCCCTGTTTCCTATAATCCTTAACTCAGTCTGCATCCCTGCATCACTCTTCTAAGGGCTTATCCATTATAAGTGCACACTGAATGTATGTTGAAATAATTCAACTAATTGATCCAATGAAGTAGATTATATCCATCTGAGAGCTTCTGTTCAGTCCTGAAAGAGCCCAGATTCAGTCACAGAGAAATGAAGAAGGCATTAGCTCTGATTCTGGAAAACTTGGGTTTTTAATCCTAGAATCAAAACATCAGTAGGTTTTTTCTAATGCTGAGACAAGGTAAACAACTATAATTTTCTTTCTGGCTCAGTCTTGATCTCTACATGGTAGTCAGGTTCATTGCAGTGGCGGATGGTCTGGTATACTCACCCAAGTGATATAGGCACAAGTGACAGTCACCTCAAGGACATATCTGAGTATGGGCCATTTGAGTAGTTGTGACCACAAAGACAATCTTGTCTGGGTCCTGAGTAGTGAGGCCAGACATTCTGTAGAAGGGCAGGCTTATGGGGTGCTGGTCAGCACCACGGACAGTTCCAAGTGCCCCTGACTGACTTCACAATAGCAGGAATCCCTTTGACGTGGAGTCAGACCCAGCATACTTGGCTTATTGCCTCTTCAATGTACAGCCCACTCCAAACAGGTGCCTCAGACCGCAATGGGATTTTCAGTGTCAGAGACCATGTGGTTCTAGGCCCAGGAGTCCCTTCTTCCAAGGTATGGAGACATTGCTTCCTCCTCTGGGTGTGGATGGGCCCCTCATATGAGGGAGGGGAAGAAGAGGTAGGTTCAGCTCTCCCTCACCCCTTGATTTAACATCATCTTTTTCCAATATCTTATACCTTCTCTGACCCAGATCATAACCTAACACAGGCAGGAGTTAGGGGAGAGAGTGTCTGGCCTATCTGTAAAGTATATTTATTGATTTTCTGATTGTCCAGCATCTAATCCAACTTAATTTAGTAATATGTCCCAACTTTTGATGAGCTACTTCTCCCCTCACAGTATGCTATATCTATCAATCAAGATGGTCCAACACCCCCAGGCAATGTGGCAGACATGTGATTCATCTTGGACAATCAGATCCTCCCTTCCTAGAATTAGAACCTAAGAATAATAGTAAAATAGAGTTTCCTTATTGCTTGGAAATTCTTGACCCTAACAAGGCAGTTGACTAGTTCCCTCTATCAAAACCCTCTGAGGCTTCATGTTTCCTGTCTTTTCCAAATCTGGTTCTTTAATCTTATAAGCAAACTCCCTATTTTTCTACAGACATGCCTTTTGCCTAAATTAGTCAGCATTACTTTCTATTGCTTATAACCAAAAATTACTAACGGTTTCATCTACTAAGGATGAAGGTTATGCCTGGAGTCTTCAAATGGAAGGCAGAGAGGATAGTAAACTTATAATTGGCAGTTAAGCACAACTAAGAGACTATGAGCCAAGACTCCGTGTGAAATTTATTTCTAAATCCTTACACATCTTAGCATATGTTTCTTCCATAGTTGGTATTCAAAATTTACCTAGTAAGGTGAAGCATATATAAAAATCTATAAAGTGAATATGACTAACAGAGAGAGATGGATGTTAGTTAAACATTATTGTGAATAGTACATATTTTGGAGGTAAGAAACAGCTCTCAAAGAAGTTACCATTACCTCTTCATCTCTTTCTCTCCCTCTTCATATCCCTCTCACTTTTAACAATAAATACAAATTTCAAAGCCTCATCTTAGCCCTCTCATTTGTTAGGGCATCTGTTATACCATGGAGTAAAGCACTGGAGCAATGTAAAGTAAAATTCATGTAAAATAAAGGCTTTTTCAAAGAATTCCTAAATTTTGATCCTTTCTGATATTCCCCTGACTCCAGTTAATAAAAATAGCAACAGTTAATAAAACATTCTATCCACTCCTTTTCAATGCTGCCTATTATTCTTGAATGCTCAAAAGCCCCAGGCTCCCAGCCGGGTCAAAAGGTTTCACAAAACATCCGCGAATTATTTCGAAGCAGTGAGACTCCCACAGCATGTCTCCCCGGAAGCTGTAAGGCAAGAAAATCCATCCTCTCTTTCTGATCGAAAGTCAGAATTCACTGGAGGAGATATAAAGAAACCACCAGATAAAGGTTTATTCTTATTTTATACCTTCAGTCTGTAATTCCAGGTACATCCCTCACCTAAGTAGGAGCATTCCCTCCCAGGAAAAGAATCCCAGTGCACTGTCTATGACAACGTATTCTCAAAATTTTTTATAATAACTACAAATTCTATTTTTAAAAAGGAATTCCATTATTCGATATCCTGGAGGGCACTTGTAGTTTTCTCTTCCAAACACTGAGGGGAGAAAATTCTCCTACCTTAGCCCTTTGGTACGTTCTCTTTCAATCGGACTTTAGCAGGTTCAAGTTGAGCCTGCTAAAAGGAGCCTATGTTCACTCCCCTGTCAAACCAAACCTTTCTGCACATCCCTTTGGCTTTGCTGGATGTTGCTGTAAGACCCAGTCCTTAAAAGCAGCACAGTATTTCCAGCCTGAGCCATCCACAATTTGATTCTTCATCCAAAATGTAGTATACTACAAGAGACATACCATGGCTATAAGATTAATGATAGCCATAGGGTCCACTCATACATCTCACAGGGCCTATCCTATGTGTCATTTAGCAGTATGATGTAACCTAGCCTGGGGAGTTCCAGCTCCGGCCCAAAGATTACCCAGTCTCTATGACAACGGGTTGCCCTAGAGAAAAGACCACCTCAGTACAGATGCAACTTTCATGAACCTTAAAACAAAGCTTACCCTTGCAAGAATAGCTTAAACTCCCTTTATGAAATAAATACCTGGTAACTGGCCCAGACAGAATACAGGTATAAGAAAGGGGGAAAGATCCCCCAAACTCTGAGAATGGTATCCAGAGGAAAACCTCCCCTTCAGGGGGTCATCTGATCTGTGCCACAATAAGAGCACTACTAGAAGAAACTGCCTGAACACCAGGTGGTACCTGACTCTTATCGTTGATGCAAATCAGACCTAATAGGGAAAAGTCACCCCTGGGGAAGCCTGTTAACCAGGCCCACCTGACAGCCCCAAACACCACGTGAAACTAATTCTTTGTGTGTGAATCATGACTTTAGAGTGATACCCTTAAACACCAAACTCCTGTAGCTGCTAATATACATAATTCCTCCCTTTAGTCCTGACCCACTGGAAGAGTGGGCAATAGATTCCTCTCTGATATTGCCGACAGCAAAAAGGCTATGAAACTCAAAAGATAACAAGTTACAGGGAAGAACAACAGAGCTGTAGAAACCGCTCTGCTGTAATAGTTGCATTTTAAAATCAAATCAAGCTATTTAGCAAATAGAATCCACTCTCTCCCATGAACTCAAAACACTAAATAACTAATAAATATTTTTATTTCTCTGGCTATGATGTCTTCAACAAGTTTGCCAGATCAAGTATCCAGAATCTATTTGCTTTATGGATTTTTTAGTGAAAGTGTTCTTTAACCTGGTCTAAAGAATCCTAAAATTGGGGGGAAACGGTGGAATATTTTTCTTTATTTCTAACACCTAATCTTTGCACATAACAATTTTTAAAAACAATTTTAAGCCAAGTAAATATTATGAGCACTACTTCCCAAGCCCAGAACATTACACATTCACGCATTCACAAGATATTTCTTGAGTGCCTGCTTTCTGTCAGGAATGGTACTAGGCTCTATCCTGGAAACTGTAAAATGGACATAGGATGAATTTTTAAATTTCTGCATTTTTAATGTGTCACTGGCCATCCTTGCCTTGTAAAACAATCTCTTTTATTGGCATAAAGTATTTTTGTAGAGATTGCTTTGCTATCTTATTTGCAAAGTTAGAGCTTTTGTGAGATCCTGCACTCCTACTTAGTTTCTATTAGACTTAAGTTTTTTTAAATTATGATTTTTTATTGCAGCACAATTGAGTCCCAAGGCCTGATTTTTCTATAGCAGTTTCAATTACAACAAAAATTTTATTATAACAAAAAGCATACCTAAATCCTGCTGCTGGCAGATCTAGAGGCAGTGTTCAGTTGACCCCTAAATGCCTTCCCGCTGGCTGTGACCAGGAGCTTCAGGAGCTGGTAGATCTCATGGCAGGTTTTGCAGCTGTGGCCCCTCCCCCACTGTGATGGTTAATACTGAGTGTCAACTTGATTGGATTGAAGGATTTGAAGTATTTTTCCTGGGTATGCCTGTGAGGATGCTGCCCTGGAGATTAACATTTGAGTCAGTGGACTGCGAGCAGCAGACCCACCCTCCATCTGGATAGACACCAACTAATCAGCTGCCAGCAAGGCTGGAATAAAGCAGGCAGGAGAAGACGGAAGAGCAGACCTGCTGAGTCTTCCGGCTGTCATCTTTCTCCCATGCTGGATGCTTCCTGCCCTTGAACACCAGACTCCAAGTTCTTCAGCTTTTGGAACCTTGGACTTACACCAGTGGTTTGCCAGGGGCTGTTGGGCCTTTGGCCACAGACTGAAGGCTGCACTCTCGGCTTTCCTGCTTTTGAAGTTTTGGGACTCAGACTATCCACCACTGGCTTCCTTGCTCCTCAGCTTGTAGACAACCTATTGTGCGACCTTACCTTGTGATCATGTAAGTCAGCTCTCCTTAATAAACTCCCTTTAATATATACACATATCCTATTAGTCCTGTTCCTCTAGAGGATCCTGACGAATACACCCACGATCACAGTTTGCAGGTTCTCTTCCAGGAGAGATACTTGCTGTGACTACCATCCTCTACAACTTCTCTTCTAGTTTCTTCCTCAGGGCGATCCAAGACACCAGAGAGCCGAAAATTAGCTTCCTTTCCCCAAAAATAAAGGGAAGGGAATTGCTCTCAATTCTCCAAATACAGCTCAGTTTCCTTCACTGGGGAATCAGAATTTGAATAAATCATGCCCTAACCCAACTTCCCCATCACATTCCCTCCCTAAGGGAATTCTGGTCAACTGCTCAGCTTACTACCTCCCAAATGGGCCCTAAACTTTCTAATCATTATTTCTTCATTCAAAACACCCTCCCCATCTACAACATCCTTCAAAATTCTAAGTTGCCTTTAAACCTAACTAAAACTTCATCCCTCAAAACAGCTTTTCCTTAACTGACTTATACTGAAATCATCATACTTATCTTTTCACAAATTATAGCAATTGCACAGCTGAAATATGTTGAAGGTCTGAATTGGGGCAGTGGCAACAGGAACGCACATGTGAGAATAGACTCAAAATCCATAATGGTAGTCAAATGGCCAGGGCTTGGTGGATGTCGGCGGATGTTATTATGGATGCCTTTTGCCAGAAAATTGCTTGAAAGTGAGGCCAGCACCATGAAGGGAATATGCGCCTTTTCCCCTACAATTTCTACCAGGTACAATATTTAGAAATGTGGGGCAGAAATGACCACTGGTCAAAATTCTTATGATTTTTATATCTTCCCTAAGGAAGCAGAACATAAACATTTTCATAGCACAGAGATCTGTTGCTGACTCTAATTACGATAATCTCTCATTCTGAAATTACTTTTTTCCTCACTGCTTCTTTCATCACAGACGCCCAATTTGAAATCAAAGATAACTGACGTCACCTCTAAAATTTTCATTGCTTGAAGTGTGGGAAACGGAGGATGTATGGTTCATGCCCCTTGAGCCACACATGTGTATGTCTCAGTCTGTCTTGCCTGAAATAAATTTGCTACAGTCACTGTTTTTACAATATGCTAAAGATATATTTCCAAAATAAGCTTGCTCCTCCATAGAGTAAGTGAGCCGAAGGCATTGTGTTCCATCTTTACAATGAAATGCAGATTTCTCATTGAAAGACTAATCTTCAGTTTCAAAAGATTGAACAAAATGGTGCTTAAGAAGAATTATAGCTGGTTAAATATAAGCTGCTAAAAACATCCAGGACAAGAATATTCTATGAGTACCAAAGTATTTTCATCTGCTTATGCTTTAAACAAATTTCTTTCAGGGGAAGATCTTATCCCAGTATTTTCTTCCGAGATCAGCAAACAAAAATCAGGAAGTATACTGACCCAGAACCTTCTTTACCTAAATGATCTTACTTCTCTATAATTGTGTCAGTAAGAGATTGCTTCACATTAGCATGATTGGCCCCTCCTCTGGCCTGGACCTACTGACAGCAGAATGGAAGAGAGTCCCACAGAGCTCCCCACACTCCTGGTAGGTCACTCATGGTCACGTTTGCTCAGCATCTCCCCTCAGACCTCTACTCACTGGCAGATACCAGTCCAAGGTCTGCTCCAAACTTGGGACCCCTTCCTTCCTTAGAAGACTTAGGAACCAGCTTCAGTGCCTTCATCCCTGTCACCTTCATAGCCCCATATAGTTTTCTCTGTCTGCCAATCTAACCCCATGCTGTTTCCCTTCACTGCCCTCCCAACCCTTTTCTGGGTCCCTGGGAAGTCATGGCCTATAGGGAAGTCTACAAGTCCCCGGGAAGTCACACCTACAGGCCAGGTGCTGTGGCTCATGCCCATAAACACAGCATCTTGGGAGGCCGAGGAGGGTGGATCAGCTGAGGTCAGAAGTTCAAGACCAACCTGGCCAACATGGTGAAACCCCATCTCTACTGAAAATACAAAAATTAGCCAGGCATGATGGCAGATGCCTGTAATCCCAACTACTCAGGAGGCTGAGGTGGGAGAATCGCTTGAACCCGGGAGTCAGAGGTTGCAGGGAGCCAAGATTGCACCATTGCACTCCAGTCTGGGCAACCGAGTGAAACTCCATCTCAAAAATAAATAAATAAGTAAAAATAAACACCTAGAAACTCAATTTCTCTGAATACATCACCTTCTTACTCCAATGAAAATCTTCAGTAGATCCCAAAGCACAGTTTCCCCTGCAGCTCCCCCTAGTCGCCACACTAGTTGTGCTTTTTCTCTGATAACATTTGTCCTGAAGGAGAGGTAGCTCTCCTCATTGCCTCTTCCAGATTAACACTCCTGCCTCCATCCTGTAAGCCCAGCCATACCACCTGATACTTTGCATTGTTACAAGAATCTATTTTCAAATCTGTTGATTGCTCTCATTAAATGAAAGACTGTGTTCCTTGCTGACTGTCTTCCTCATCACTTCTGTAACAATTGGGGGTGGTTAAATAACCACATAAAATCTCAAATTTTTGTTCTTTTTGCTGAATTTATCCCATATCCTGCCTCAGCCACTTATTTTCCTGGTCATCCCGTCTGTTCTCATTGCCAATAACTTCACCCCCTCTAAAATATTGGTTTCAATTGTCACTCTCTTTAGTTACAACCTCTGAGCTTTCAAACTTGATCATTGTTTTTACCACAATTCCAGTAAACTGAGGATAAACAAATCTTGGACCTACCACCCTTTCTTTTACTGACCATCAGGTTCTTGCTTTCCTCCTTCCCCAGTTTACACCCCATGGTCCATGTGTAACACCACCCCTCATGTACACTCCCCAGTTTACACTCCACGGTCCATCTGTAACACCACCCTTCACGTACACTGCCCAGTTTACACTCCACGGTCCATGTGTAACACCACCCCTCACATACACTCCCAGTTTACACTCTACGGTCCATCTGTAACACCACCCCTCACGTACACTCCCAGTTTACACTCTACGGTCCATCTGTAACACCACCCTTCACGTACACTCCCCAGTTTACACTCCACAGTCCATCTGTAACACCACCCTTCACGTACACTCCCCAGTTTACACTCCACAGTCCATCTGTAACATCACCCTTCACRTACACTCCCCAGTTTACACTCCACAGTCCATCTGTAACACCACCCTTCACGTACACTCCCCAGTTTACACTCCACGGTCCATCTGTAACACCACCCCTCACGTACACTCCCCAGTTTACACTCCACGGTCCATCTGTAACACCACCCCTCACGTACACTCCCCAGTTTACACTCCATGGTCCATCTGTAACACCACCCCTCACGTACACTCCCCAGTTTACACTCCATGGTCCATCTCTAACATCACCCCTCACGTGCACTCTCAGCTCTCCTCTGTTCACCTTGCCCCTTGTGTACTCAGCCAACAAAACCGCAATCCCAGTGAATTCCGCTTTCTTCCTACTCCATGCCTACACCCAAGCCAATACAGAGGGCCAGAGGAAATCCCATGATCCTTTGGACTAATCACTCTAAAATCATGACCGCAAACCTGAACAATGTCCTCAACCTTCACCGGGAGTTCTGGCATACTGTCCTTGCCAGTTCATTCTCTTGCCCTCAGACAAGTCTCTCTCTCACACTCTAACTCTTCTTCTCTGGAAACTGCAACATGGCCTACACATTGGTCTCTCAAGGACATCATTTCTTATCTTACTAAGAAAGAAGGAACATCCCAAAGACAACTTTCTGATCCTGCAACCAAACCTGGCGTCATCTCTGGGGCTGTGCCTGCACCTTGCCTGCCCTCCTATAACAGGGCTTGAACTGTGTCCTCCTTTCTAAAGCCAGCTCCTCCATCTGTGCAGTGGATCCTGTCCCCTCTTGCCTACATAAGGACATCTGCACAGCAATTGTCTTCATTCTCTCCTGGCTTGCTACCTGATTACACTTAGCAGCAAACATGCTGTAATTATTTCCTTTTGAAAAAACAACCTCCTTGGCCCCATGTCTTCCTCTTCCGATTAACTCCACTATCCATTTCTTGGCTTCCATTCATGGTAAAACTACACAAAACATCGCCATGCTCTCTGCATCCACTTCTTCGCTTCTCATTCTTTCTTGAATCCCTTCCACTCAGGTTCATATCCCCCCATTTCACTAAGACTGTTTTCTCAAGGTTGCTAATGACCTCTGTATTGCCAAACTAAATAAGCTTTTCTTAATCTTTGTCTAATTTGACTTCCCAGTATCATTTGATAATTTAATGATATCATCATTTGATAAATCCCCGTTTTGGGAATGTTTTTCTCAGACTGTAGAACATCATATGTGTCTGCTTTTCTTCTTACCTCACTGTCTGTTACTTTCCAATCTCATGTACTGGATTTCTCACTCCCTCTGAGGCTCCGCCCTCAGCCGTCTTCTCTATCAGCATTCATATCCCTTAGGTAATCTTACCTCTTCCATTGCTTTCCATATCATCTGTGTATAGATGTTCCCAAATTTATATCTCTATCCCCTGACTTCTCCCATAAACTCCACATATATCCAACTCCCTGTGTGACATCTTCACTTAGATGTCTACCAGGAATCTCTGCAGGTGGACTTCAAAACATACTAAGAATCCCTGCCATGATGACCAAGAACCATGAGAAGTTTCAATATCAATAGTAATCAGATCATGGTAAGCAAAAAACACAATGTGATTTTTCTATCACCTCATTATTACGAATTATATTGCTAGGAATATTCATAAACCTGTCTTGGGTGCACATTGCACATGGTTTTGTTATTCAACTTGAGATGACAAATTTTTCCAAAGTAAATACATATTCTCAGCTGTTTTCACAATTTTTTATTTTTAACATCATTACTACCAGTCATTGTCAGTTTTGTCATTCTGCTGTGTGTGTGGTGTTATTACCTCATGCTTTTAATGTGCATTTTCTTGATTCCTGGAAAAGTTGAACTCTTTTTCATTATTGACCAAGCAAACTGAACTATGAGATTTAAGGATGCAACTTAGGTACCTAACTATAAAGAAAGCCATGGAAGCCGGGCACGGTGGCTCACGCCTATAATCCCAACACTTTGGGAAGCCGAGGCAGGTGGATCACAAGATCAGGAGATCGAGACCATCCTGGCCAACATGGTGAAACCCCGTCTCTACTAAAAATTAGCTGGGCATGGTGGTGCATGCCCGTAATCCCAGCTACTCGGGAGGCTGAGGCAGGCAAATCGCTTGAACCAGGGAGTCAGAGGTTGCAGTGAGCCAAGATCGTGCCACTGCACTCCAGCCTGGTGGACAGAGTGAGACACCATCTCAAAATAAAAATAAAAAAGAAAGCCATGGAAGTGACAGCCATAAAAATCAGGGGAGTAGTTACCCTCGAGGGACAAGGAAGGTAAAATCACTGGAAGAGGACATGCAGAGAATAAGGGGCTTTCTGAGTTCCAGTGACTGTATTTTTTTGCTCTGTGTAGTAGACACACATGTATTCACTTTGCGATAAAACACTAGGCTGTAAAGTCTTGTTTTGTGCAATTTTATACATTTGTTTTATCTCACAGTAAAAAAAAATTAAATAGAAGGTTAAGTGAAGGAATCAAATATTATTTGAGTACTTACTACATGCTGGGCCATATGACAAATACCAGGGATCCCAAGATTAATGAGAAAGGTTGTTTCCCTCAAGGTCACCATGAATCACACGATTAATTGGTGGCAGCAAGAACTGCACCTGGAGCACTGAGAACCTGTGAAAGATGTCAAGAAAGAGGGGGGATTTGTGACAGGCCTTGAAATGTGAGTAGTGTTGGATAAGCAAAGGAAAGGAGGGGCATGATGGCCATCTTTAGATTTATGACCAGGGCAACCCCTAGTCTACACACACGTTGACATTGAAACTCAGATGCCCGCAGTCACACACACACTCATGGCATGCATTTGCTGGAACTGCCGTAACAAAGTACCACAGTTGGGTTGGCCTCAACAACAGAAATGTGCTGTCCCACACAGTTCTGGAGGCCAGAAGGCTGAAGTCAAGGTGTCGGCCAGGTTGATTCCTTGGAGGCTGTGAGGGAAGGATCTGTTCCCAGCCTCTCTGCTTAGCTTATACATGGCCGTCTTCTACCAGTGTCCCTTCACAACCTCTTCCCTCTCTGAGTGGCTCTGTGTCCAAATTTCCGCTTTTATAAAGACAGCAGCTAATGGGATTACAGCCCACCCTAATGTTGCCTTTGAACTTGATTATCTCCACAAAGACCTCTCTCCAAATAAAGTTGAATTCTAAGGTATCAGGGGCTGCAATTTCAACATAGGAGTTTTAGGGGGACACAATTTTACCCATAACACTCAACATATATACATTCTCACAAATGTACACACATGCATATACTCCCATATACAGTCACACATACATTCACACACACTCACACACACATGCACACATCTACATATACACACACACAATCTCACAATACACACACACACACCCCTTTACCCTTTCTCACTCGTACTGACACCCTCACAGCAGGCAGGCATGTGGAGTGTCCCACATCTGCAGGGGAGCTGCTCCTTCCCCCATGCTGCCGCCCACAGCACCCTGTCTCCTTTGATGGGAATGTGACCCAAGCCAAGGAAAACAGTTCCTCACCAACCATGCGTCAAACTGGAAGTAAGGGAAGCCAACCCCTACTGTCTGGTGGCAAATTTGGGAAGACAGACACCCAGTTGCTACTGGAAACACTGTTCCACTGTGGTAGGCCGAGGCCTGTCTGCTGGACAAGGAAGGAGAACCACAGGAGAAAAGAAAGTGCCTCTTGATGCCCATATCCCTTGGCCCCAGCCATCCACTGGTCAGCTGCACCCTGACACGCTCATTGTACAGTAACTCCCCTTCCCTGCTCAAGTTAGTTTGGTGTGAGTTTCCATTACCTGTAATTCAAAGAGGCCAGGGCTTTCCAGTGGAAGTCTAGGAGGCCTGAAGAGATCATGAAGATGGAAGGTGAGGGACGAAAATGAACTCGTCACCACGTGTGATGACAAGCCTTCTCTTGTCTATTGTTCCATTGTGTTTCCTTGTTGCAGTTGTGTACTGTTCTCCAACCACACTGCTTTCTTTCAGTGCTTCCCCAAACTCTCTACCCGCTGGAAACTTTAAAAATCCTCCCTGCTTCTTACAGATCTCTGCTTATATGTTAGTCCATCCAAAACACTTCCTGACCACCCTAGGAAAGGCAGTTTACACTCCTGTTACCTTCCAACTCAGAACTTTAATTGCTTTCTTCATAGTGCTCTATCACAGTTGGCAATTATTCTATTTGTATGCTATTTACTTGGATTTATCTCCATCTTCATTCTTCTCCAAGCCCCCTAAGGACAGAAACAGTGCGTATATTCCCCATCTTATCCCCCCAGTCCCAGCATTCAGTGTGGCACTGATGGCTGATGCAAGAAGGTCAGGAAGGACAGAGACAAGGAAGGAGGCTGATGAGGTCTCCATCCCGCAGTAACTTCTTAGCCGTGCTCTCTAAAATCCGGCTATTCTGAGAAGACTGTTTCACTGGCAATTTCACCCTGGACTTCCGTGCCTCTTTCTCACTGAATGCTGTGCTGTTCTACTTCCTGGGTGATTCTTCTCTGTTAGTCTCCCAGGCCGCGCACCCACAGGAACGCGCCCGCTGCGTGACATCTTGCTTTAACAGTGGGGCACCTGTGCCTCTTAGTTTTAGCGTGATCACAGGTGTCGTGCATTACCTTGTTTTGGTTTTAGCCAATGAAAAAAACATGTTGAAGATTCTTAAGTGACTGTTACAAATCTTAATACTCCCCCACCATCATTTTTGTAATTTCTTTACCCCAAAGTCTTTCTTCAGAAGATATGCCATGGGCAATGCTGAATTTCTTGGGACAGAGTAGTGAAGAGCAGTATCATACTCAAAAACAAGCACCAGGACTTGCAGGCAACTTTGTGTCTGGAGAGCCTTCTTTGGGGCTAAGGGTACAGGAGTACTTTAAAGTCTCTATTCACAAATCTCTATTTGAAAAAAAAAATGTTATTTTTTGGCTTGTTTTCAAGTATTTTTTATTTTTTTGAGACAGGGTCTCACTCTGTCACCCAGACTCGAATGCAGTGGTGCAATCACAGCTCCCTGCAGCCTCAACCTCCCAGCTCAAGCGATCCTTCCACCTCAGCCTCCCAAGTAGTTACAGATGCTGGCCACCACCTCTGAATACTTTTTGTATTTTTCATAGAGACCAGGTCTCACTATGTTGTCTAGGCTGGTCTCCAGCTTCAGGGTTCCAGTGATCTGCCCACCTCGGCCTCCCAAAGTGCTGAGGTGACCACCACACCCAGCCAAAAAAATCCTTCTCAAAGTAAACTGCTTGAAAGAAATGATTATGGTTTATTAACATTCCAGAGTCTCAGATACCAAAGGCTTCATTTACCACAAGGACTAGTCCAGGGGGAATAAAAACCGCTTACTGTGCTGTTTTTAAGGCGTCTGCAAACCACATTCCCTCCTCCCTTTCCTTTCAGATACTCAATCTCTGGGAAACCCAATTGACAAGTTTCTGGCAATTCAACATCATGTAGTATCGCACGTCAGAAATGGGTATGGAATGTTACACTCACTTTTCCTGTAACTTCTTACAGCCTTTAAATTGCCATCTCTCTAACTACATTTCTTCAAACAATATTGCCATTTGAGTGGTATCAATCAGACAGGATTGCCCTTTGATGTCAAAACTCTCAGTCAGCCACGTGAATAAATTCTGATTACTTCTGTATTCTGAAAAGAAAATGTATTTTTTCAGATCACAGTCATGAGCTGTGAGTGAACATTTAATAAAAAATAATATTGACTTCTCATCTGCAGGTGTATGGTGCTCAGTTTAGTGTCTTTTGCTAGCAGAGCCACCCTAGGCCTAGCTCCTTTTTAACCGTGGCCTTAACACTCCACTGCTTTGCCTAATTCCTAATTCTAAGCAACTCCCATGGCCTAGTTTGTTTTGTTGATTAAAAAAATGTGCCACTTTAAACTTCACATTTCAGGTTTGATCGCTGTGGAACAAACTGGCTCATAAATCTTCCCCCGGCTACCAGTAACCAGGGAGAAGTCGCTTTCTTCAGTAAACATCCCCTGTTTCTCAGTAATAGGGTGCCTTCCATCACCCAGAGGTTTTTTCCTTTTAATTGAGTGTTTGTTGAAGCATGACTCTGAGATAGGAGGCCTATTCAGGAATAGAAATTGCAGCCCAAAGTGCCCATTACTTACCTGAGACAGGGCCCGAGACCAGCTGCACCTTGCAGAACCTGGACGCTGGGACGTGTGGATTCAGGCTGCTGGGCCGATTAGTGACATTGCCAAAAACGACGGGGATGCAGGGAGATCAGGGGAGCCTCGGTCTTGATGTTCTCTCCACCACCTGCAAAGCTGAGGGATAAAAATAATCAAGTAGTCACTCCATCTCCATTCCCTCCTCCCCACCGAAGAAACACCTCTCCCCAAATGAAAAATTCAACTTCTCTGCACACCAGAAACACACCTCTGTGTTTTCCCCCTATTTTTTCTATTTTTCTTCTCTAGCAGTCAGAAGTCTGCTTCCAAAGCTTCCCCTACATTTCTGATTTGAAAGTAGAAGAGAGCTAATATCTTTTCAATCTCCATTTTGAGCCAGACATTATATTAGCTGCTTCAGTATATCATTTCCTTAATTCTTCCAACAAGGCAAGTCACTTGGTCCGTGTGTTATGAACAGCTACTGGGAAGACCTTAGCTCTGCCTTAGCTCTCCCAGTCCTGATCTCATGGGCCCCATTTTTCCTAGCCCAGAGTTCTTCTTACACATCAATATGGATGAGGTTTTACTTTGAACTGTTCATTCTTCCAAGAATGACAGATGTCGGATTAAACTGCAAAACTCCCCAACTTTACATTCACTGCATTCACCTCCAATCAATAAACGCGTTCTGGTGCTTCCCAGCAGGAAGACAGTCTTCATTATGGCCCTCCTTGGCAATGTGGGGAACTGCTCCTCCCAGCCCCTCAGAGCTTACACTATTTTGCACATACCCTTCTCACCCCTGATGTGAAGCACTGTAGTGTCTGCAAATGTGATTTATTTGAATTCCAGCAGAAACATTTGTGATACGTCTGGGTGGTCCTCTGTCTTGAGCTGAACCTCGCAGTGCTACAGAAATGGGTTATTGCTGATACCTGGGAATCGCTACAGCTTCTTTCTTGGCTGGGATAAATTACAGTGTGACCTCTCTGTGGTATCCAGTACGTGGTGAGCCCTTTGCCTTCAGACAAAATGGCGCCCACGTCACAAATATCTGTCCTGCAGAAACACTTGAAGGTTGTTCTCCCATCTATTCTCTATCGTAAACAAGCCTCTGTTTGGATCCTTCTTCTCATTGCCCTGTTCCTGTACACGCCCCTTCTCTGTTGCTTGGCTCCCATTACCCTCCCTTAACTGAAAGTAACTCTGCTTCCTTACTATGAGCTATCTATTATTCAATAAATAGCTTAAAACCCTCCACAGAAGTGGACTAACTGCTGAGCTGGGTTTTCAGAAATGAACAGAGTGAGCTGGAGAACAGAATGTGCAGAGTTACTGCAGGCAGGAGAAATGCGTGCACAGGAACAAAACATCAATATTTGGGAACACTCAGATCAGGGATTGTTTGTCTGTGATAAGCACACACCAGCTCTAAGAAGCTCAAGTTAAAAAGTAAGGTTACTGTTAGTATTGAAGGGAATAGTAAGGAAACTAATTTCAGGTAGTAAGACCAAGGACTAGTACCACACAAACTCCCATGTCCACTTCAACCTGAACCTCTGCCCCATTCTCCTTTCTGGTAATCCATTTCCTCTACCTGCCTATTCTCATAACTGTGACATTTATGGATTGGGCTACTTGGAAGTAGAATTAGCCCTAATTTCACAGCCTTCACACTGTTACCTCTCCTAGGTCAAACTATATAGAGGAAGGTCATGTGACTGCATCAGCTTGGGTCAGGTGATCACTTCTGGCCCAATCAGCTGTGGCCAGAATGGTCCGCTGTGAGCATGGCTGTTTGCACCTGTCTCTTCAGCAGCTCCTGTGGTTGGAGGGCACCTCCCAAGGGAAAAAGCAGGCTGAGCAGGTAGATTATGTCTGGACAAGAGAACTCTCAGCAGCTCAGTATTTCTGAAACTTAAAGAACAAGGCAAAGAATGGTGGAAATGAAATCTTATTCTTTGCTGGCTGATGAGTGCCCCTACACATGGCTCTATAAATTGTTGCTTGAGTCATTTTAAGATATATTTTTACTTGCTTTCAACCTTTGTTTAAAATTAGATTTTACTAACCTTTTTCTCCCATTACTTAAAAACATTTTTAGCTGTTGGTATCTTAGATGAGAGAGAAATACCTCAATCAAGCCTTTCTCCTCAGCAGTTCCCCGCGACTCTAGCAAGTCCTCTTTCCCTGTTCAAGATCATTACTTTCTATGCCAAATACCTAACAATTCCCCTGCAGTCTTTTCTTTTTTATCATGGATTCTGGCATTGATTTATATAGTATATATTTGTTTTCCAAACTAGAGTATAAGCTTTTGAACATAAAAGCCTGCTGTTTCTATATTCTTGCTTCTATATTTCCTTGACCATCATATATACTCATTGGAGATTATCTGGATATCTATTATGATGGACTTCAATGCTATATTACAATGTAATAAGTAATCTCTTATGACATGTATTGGTCATGATTCTTTTGGTCACAAGTAGCAGAAATCAACCTAAACTAGCTGAGGTGACAAATGGGAATGTATTGGAAAGATATTAAGTACCATCCCATCTAAAGCATGGGAAGGGCAGAGAGATAAGTGGACAAAGGGGCAAGAAGATTCAGACACTCAAAAGGAAAATCTGTCTCTCTTCCTGCTTCCATTTCTCTTCCTTTCTGTCTTCCTCCTTCCTTCCCATCTCCTTTTTCTGTCTTTACTTTTTCTCACTTTTAAACTGGTTCTCTTGATGGTTGCCTAAGTTTAACATCTTACATTTTCCACTTCTCAAGAGAAACTGACTGTCTTTCTTGGTTTGAATTTTAAAATTCCATTTGGTTGGCTCAAAATCACCCTCACATTCAGGGTGAGCCACCCCTGAATTAACAAAGTATTTGCTAAAATGGGGTTGAGACATGGACTCTAAAAACATGGCTTTCCCTGCCGAATCTACATGAATGGAGAAAAGCAGTTCCCAAATAAAAGGTATTTAAGTAAGGGTAATACTAATTACTGCAGATTGATAAACCACTAGCTCTCTGTGGCTTAACATGTCAAAGTTTATTTTTCACTCATGACACAGTCCTCATCAGGTAGCTCCTCTCCACATGATGTCCAGGAGGAAGAGAAAGGTTTTGGTGGACACGTACAGTGTCTGTCATTGAGCAAGCTGTCCCGTAATGAAAAGAATGGAGAAAAGGGAGTTCTTGGTCTCCCAAACAATAGATGTCCATTATGTCAGGAATAAAACATCAGCTGATAACACAATCACTAGGAACAATCATGAAAAGAATGGTACAGACAGACAAAAAAGTAGTGGATATAAAAATGTATTTGTCGGCCGGGCGCAGTGGCTCACGCCTGTAATCCCAGCACTTTGGGAGGCCGAGGCGGGTGGATCACGAGGTCGGGAGATCGAGACCATCCTGGTCAACACGGTGAAACCCCGTCTCTACTAAAAATACAAAAAATTAGCTGGGCATGGTGGCGCGTGCCTGTAATCCCAGCTACTCAGGAGGCTGAGGCAGGAGAATTGCCTGAACCCAGGAGGTGGAGGTTGCGGTGAGCCGAGATCGTGCCATTGCACTCCAGCCTGGGTAACAAGAGCGAAACTCCGTCTCAAAAAAAAAAAATGTATTTGTATCCATAATACAAAACAAAGTTGAATGTTAAATTATAAAGAACCTCAAAAACATGCTAATAACTCAAAAACAGGAATCGTGGCGTTTTAGAAACTGTTTCTTTGCATTTCATTCATTCAGAGGAACCATCCTGAGTGCTGTCCTTGATCATGAGATTTGGGTCTAATAAATCTTCCCCCACGACCCCAGAGAAAGATAAAATTGTTTTATTTGGAGGCAGGTTCTCTCCAAAGGCTTTTTTATTTAGTGCCAGAGATTACAGTACACTAATACAGTAAAAGCCGGAATCAAGAACTTTCTTTGTTCCAATTCCCTGATCCCAGGCTTAAATACGGCTCCTCATAGGATCTTTCTTTGCTACAACAAGAATGCAGCTGGTTCCTTCCATTTTCCAAGCCTACTCTCATCATTTCAATTACACAGACTCTTGGAACAAAGCATACTGCTATGATGATCAGTCTCCTTTAATTATCTTCAGGTCAAATAGATGCCTCTGATTCCCACTTGCGGGTTTGGATTCTATTCTATCCTCCTCCTTTTCTTCTCCTTCTCTTTCTCCTATAGAAGAACAAACAGCTGTACCCTTTCCTCATGTTACTGGTGAGAATCCACTCCATACCCCAGCCAGGCAGGTTCCTCTGGCTGCCTTTATCATCTTTCTTATTGTAAACATTACAGCAAAGTAATTGTTAGGAGAGGATGAGTAAACAAGGTAATTATAGAGGAAGCTAAAAGTTGTAGGACAGAGAGAAAATCTACCTATGTACAATGATAGGACCAAGGGAGTTTTCAAGACTGATGAATAGACACAAACATTTGCAATTTAGAAAAAAATTCACATCAAACCCTTAAGCTCATGAAACCATCCCAAATCACTGCCTCTAAATCATAGTTCACTGCTAGGACTCTTGAACTCTGAGCCCAACCTGAAATGGGGCATAAGTGTTAAGCACAGTCCCACCTAGAATCCTCTACATTTTCACAATGCCTTTATAAAAGTGCCTGCCAGATATATCATCCACTGGCCTCTCCTCAATTGGAAACATTGAAGCACGGTAAAGATGGAGTGAACCACCCGCCACGTGACAGAGTAGCAGAGAGAGTTCAGGGAATACAATTTGGGATTTCATCCCTGGGTGCCTACCTTAGCATACTGCCATTCTGCTGCACATGTTTTTCATAATGTACCTCCGAGGGTTTGAATTATTGCTCGTTTTTGCTTTTTTAGGTAGATAGGGAGAATTCAGGTGGAGACTACTAGTAAAATGCAAGAAGTTAAAGCATTATTGGTATAACAAATAGAGAATGTTTTGTTCCAGTCGAAAGACCTCCAATATTTCATCCCAAAGTCATCTTCTGGGAAAACCGAAATGTAAGGAGGCTGACACATACTGAATAAGATTTAGTAGGCACATTTCCAGGGTGTGCACAGAGCCTGAGTTTTGCTGATTTTACACTTCCTCTTTAACCTTAGATCCACCTGGGCAAATAGCTACAGTGTCTCATGCTAGTGAACTTTCAGGGCAATGTAGTCAGTAGAGCACAACATTTTTATTATACATTAGTTTCTCTTTTCAGATGCTTATATTCACGAGGCATACTCCCTGATCACAGTCAACTTTCTCTTTCAAAAATCACATTATGCAAAAAACAGTTTCCAAGATAGTTTTCCCATACGAAATAAAACCTGAAGAAAAATGCCCAGATATTAATAATTATTGCTATGTGAAGGTTATTATTATGAGCGATTCTGAAATCTCTTCTATGAGTTCATGTTACCATTTAAATCAGAAGTGAAAGATAAAATGAAAACCCTTAACTGTTTTAAAGGTTTAAAGACACACTGTACATCTCCACGTGAGTCCGTGTCACCTCTAGAAGGCAAGGCAAAGTGTAAGTGCGGAGCAGCTCACCTCTTTCAGCTGCCTTCTGAGGCTGTGATCAAGAGGCATGTGATACAGTGGTCAAGCTGAGCACCTGGTTCTCAGTCCCACCACACCTACTCAGTTGTTTGACCTTGAGCTTGACATATCATGCCTTAGTGCTCCAGATGTCTCATCTGTCATCTGCAAACCGAGACAATTAAGAATGATGCCTACTTATAGAGTTATATGAGTCATAGGGATTAAGTGAGGTGATATAAAAAAATTCAGAGCACATGCTAATAACTCAATAAACGCTAGGTATTGTATCATCCAAGATCCAGTCAGAAAGAAAATCTACTCTAGATATTATTTTTTCCTTTTTCAACTTTTATTTTAGATTCAGGGGCTACATGTACAATTTGTTAACTGGGCATATTGCGTGATGCTGAGGTTTCGAGTACATATGATCCCTTTACTCAGGTACCGAGCATAGTACTCAACAGTGAGTTTTTCAAGCCTTGCCCCACCCCCTCCCTGCTCTAGTATCTCCAGTGTCTGTCATTGCCATCTTGATATCCATGAGTACCTGATGTTTAGCTCCCACTTATAAGTGAGAGCATGCAGTATTTGGTTTTCTGTTCCTGTGTTAATTCACTAAGGAAAATGGCCCCCAGCTGCATTCATGTTGCTGCAAAGGATATGAGTTCATCCTTGTTTATGGCTGCATAGTATTCCACATTGTGTATGTACATCATGTTCTTTGTCCAATCCACCACTGATGGGCACCTAGATTGATTCCATGCCTTTCTATTATGAGTGGTGCTATGAAGAACATGTGAGTGCATGTGTCTTCTTGGTAGAATGATTTGTTTTCTTTTGAATATATACCCAGTAATGGGATTCCTGGGTCAAATGGTAGTTCTGTTTTAAACTCTTTGAGAAATCTCCAAACTGCTTTACACAGTGGCTGAACTAATTTACATTCCCACCAACAGGGTATAAGTGTTTCTTTTTCTCTGCGACCTCACCAACATCTGTTGTTTTTTGACTTTTTAATGATAACCATTCAGACTGGTCTGAGATGGTATCTCATTGTGGTTCTAATTTGCATTTCTCTGGTGATTAGTGATGATTTTTTTAAATGATTTTTGGCAATGTGTATGACTTCTTTTGAAAGTATCTGCTCTTGTCACTGGACTGGAACCCTTGGATGCAAAAATTCTCAAAATTTGCTTAAGAGGAAGCTACAAAAGGTGACATTATGTCATGTCTTTTACCCATTTTTTAAATGAGATTGTTTTTGCTTATTCAGTTATTTAAATTACTTCTGGATTCTGGATATCAAACCTTTGTTGGATGCATAGTTTGCAAATATTTTCTCCCATTCTGTAGGTTGTCTGTTTGCTCTGGTGATAGTTTCTTTTGCTGTGCAGCAGCTCTTTCATTTAATTAGGTCCCACTTGTCAATTTTTGTTTCTGTTGCAATTACTTTTGAGGACTTAGTCATAAATTCTTTCCCAGGGCCCATGTCCAGAATGGTGTTTCCTAGGTTATCTTCTAGGATTCTTATAGTTTCAGGTTTTTCATTTATACCTTTAATTCATCTTGAGTTAATTTTTGTATATTGTGAAAGTAGGCCTCCAGTTTTATTCTTCTGCATATGGCTAGCCAGTTATCCCAGCATCACTTATTGAATAAGGAGTCCTCTCCCCATTGTTTATTTAATACAGGGAATTGATTATACAGATAATGGAAGAGATTAGGAGTCTACAGAGAAGGGCAGAGAAGCAACTCAGAGATTAGCAACAACAGGAAGCTGCCACCACCCTAAATTGGAGGGACAAAGGGAAAAGATAGAACCACCTGGCAGAACCTGGAGCCATGATGGGTCTGTTGAGTGAAAACTGAAGCCATAGAAGAGACTCACTTGCTGCCAGAGGAGCTGCCCAAAGCAGAAAGAAGGAGGAGCTGCCCAAAGCAGAAAGAAGGAAGAGCTGCACTGGATCCCTCCACCTGCCCTCTGGTCTTTTGCCAGTGCCGCTCATTAGCCAAACCCCTTTCTAAGCTGAAAGATAATGCAGCCTGAGAAATGTAGTTCCCTGCAACAGAAAGCAAGGCAGAGGAGCAGGGAATGGAATGGAGAGCAAATGGGCAAATGACTGGCATAGCCATTATCCGTATTTTCCAAGAAATAGCTCTTGAAATGAACTTGCATTTGCCTAAAGGCACATTAAGTCGTTTTTCATAATGTCACCTTTTGTAGCTTCCTCTTAAGCAAATTTTGAGAATTTCTTCAGCCAAGGGTTCCAGTCCAGTGACAAGCAAAAGGTGTATCTTCCATCCCCATCTGAGACCCATGCCTCTTCTTTCTTTGACATGCTGTAAGCCAAGTGCACTGACCCTCTCCTGAGTGTTCATCACAAGCTTCTAATTTCTCCATGCCCTCCACGACATGCATAGCATAGACCTTCTTATGCACACTCCAGTTTTCTGTACTTCAGTTTCCATATCTGTGACATTAGATGCTAATATCCACTATACCCTGAAGCCCAACTCTTTGAAAGCACCTTATAAACTGTAAAGCACTTTACACAAATGGCTTATCATTACCTTTTGATTTCTGGCCTAATGCTCTTTTTGCTAGCCCATGCCAGTCCTCTTCCAGAAACAACTTAATCATTCTGACATGTTAAAAGACATCATGAACATGTGTACAAAAAAAGTGACTGCCAAATATAATAGCTTCTGCTAAATTTCAGATGTGGTCCCAAATCAAATCAGCCTTAGGGCATACTGACATAGAAAATGAATTTGTTCACATGTTAGAGTTCTTAGCCAGGCTTCCCTACCCAACTACAGTCTTCTTTGGGATCATCTTCTAAAATGTAACAACTGATGCACCTAAAAGTATATTTAAGTGCATTTTAAATATATCAAAAGCATATTTAAGCACATTTTAAAACAAAAGATGTTGGGCAGACAAAATCTGGCCAATCCTAAAAGAGAACCACAAATAGCTTCCCTCTTACGGAATGGCTGCTCTGTGGCAGGCATTGTGCAAGGCACTTTACAGACATCATCCTGCAAGATCAGTGATATTATTCTCATTTTATTAATGGGAAACTGAGGTTCACAAGTCCAAAGCACCATTCTTGAGGCCATGCAGCTGGTAACCAGCACAACTAAAAGTTGAACCAATAACATTCTGCCAAATGTCTTTCTACTACATAACATGGCATCCCACAATAGAATGTGTATGTCTTCATTTCCCTTTCGGTTCCTCCAAACACATGCTATGACCCTGGCAGCTCAATTCCACACCATGTGGCCCACACCTGGCAGGAGCTCCAAGCAGGCTTTCCTTGTCTATAGAAAACACTGGCATGACAGTGCACCCCTCAGATCTCTGCTGGCAAGGTGCAAAATTGAGCAATAGGTCCAGTGGCTGCTCTCTGTAATCTATCACCACGCTCACACGGAGGCCTCACTTCCTACCACCTGCTCCCAGCCAGCACCTGACCACAGCAGGAACATTAAGGCAGGGCCATCCCTGGAAGACAGGAGATTCTTCTGACAGGCACCTTCAACTCTCCTTCAGCTTAAGACTCTTCCACGCAGCTTTATTTCCTTCCCTCTGTTATTCACAAGGTTCAGACCTATGTCATAGTCTGATGGCTCTCCCAGCTTCCAATGTTCCCTCATAGGCATTTCTGCTAAGAAATCTCTTGTCTGTCTAATCCAGCCTGGGCATCTCCTCCTCAGAGGACCCAGACTAAACAGCATCTCCTACCCTATTCCTGTTCTCCCTCCTCACCTTACACCTCCTGGTCTCAAGCTTGGTCTCAGGGCCCCAGCACCCAACCGCAGCCTCAGTGGACCTGGCCAATCAATCTATTTTAACCATACCACTGCTACTAGGCTCCAAATTGGAGATAGGACTAAATTTTTCCCCATTTTTAACACCTCCCACTTCAATACCTTTTTGCTGCTGGAATGTTCCCTTATTGGGGAAGAAAAAAAATGTTATAAACCTCTTGCCTCTAGAGTATAAATAGTAGTAGTTTAATGTGCTATGTCTCCAGGGAGTCTGCATTTTAAAGAGATTAATTAGGGAGGACAATCACTTCACCTAAAGAAATGAATAAATTTGCAAATATTTCTTAAGTACCCACATCAGGGAGCTTAGGACAAGCTGGATTCAAATTTAAAGAGTAGAGCTCCTGAGTGGGATTTAAACAGTGCCACTTCTTGGCTGGGGAGATCTTTTCTCAGAGCAACTACGCTGCTCAATAACACTGAAGGCAATCGAGGGTAAAGCCTTCCCTACCCCAAACATGCCATTCTTTTTAAAAGTGACGTGGAAATGCTCTTCTCCATGTGATGATAGATGGGTTTCAATTCAGCCTGCTGTGGCCTGGGTGGAGCAGGCCACGTAAAATCCAGCAGGTGGGGGAAGAGTTTCTTGATGATTTTAACCTGGTCTTCTGCCACCTTTTCTCGAGTTACAACCTCTTACTGCAATTACAAGCAAGCCAGGAACTCTGTGACGGCATGTGTTATCGCAGAGGTTACTCCATCCTGGGCCTTACAAAACACTGGCCAGATGTTTCTTGGGCACCGAGCTCCTTGGACAAGGTGCTTTATTTACATGGGCTTGCTCTCCTATACATAAAAATTAAGTGGTAGCACTTGGGAGATACTCCCCCATCTTCCTATAAAAGCCAAGGACAGAGAATAAGGTATTACCTTGAAAGTACTTGACATAGTAGTTCCCCCTTATCTGCCAGAGATACATTCCAAGACCCCTAGTGAATGGCTGAAACCTGGATAGTACCAAACCCTATAGAAGTAAGTTTTTTCCTATACATAAATACCTATGAGAAAGTTTAATTTATAAATTAGGCACAGTAAGAGATTAACAACAATAACTAATAAAATAGAACAACGCTAACAATAAGCCAGCATCACTACTCTTGCACTTGGAGCCATTATTAAGTAAAATAAGGGTAACTTGAACACACGCACTGCCATAGCACCTAGACACTCAATCGATCTGATAACCAACACAGCTACTAAGTGACTGGCAGGTGGGGGCATAGCGTGGAAACCTGAACAAAGGAACGATTCACATTCCAGGCAGGACAGAGAAGGACAGCATGAGATTTCAGAACAGCACACAATTAAAAATCTATCAATTATTTATCTCTGGAATTTTCCATTTAATATTTGCAGACTTCGGTAGACAGTGGGTAACTGAGACCACAGAAGGCAAAACTGCAGATAAAGGGGAACTGCTGTATATGACAAAGTCAGTGATTCCTTACTGTCAGCTGGAATTTGTTATGGGTGCACAAATGTTCAAACTAAATAAAAACCTCAGAGCACTTAATAGAGGGAATAATTAGACAATCATTCAAATGAGTGTGCTCAATGTGTAGCCTCCAATTCAAGCATATTACAAACACTCAAATCTGTCTTTTTGCACTCAAAAAAACCCTCACATATGTATACACACATGTACACACACACGAAAGCAACAAAAAAATTAACCTTGTCATGCAAAGTTAATGTATTACTACTTTTCTGCATTTTAAGCACAAAAGTCTAAAAACTTGCAGTTACTATAAGCCATGACCTTTGACTCCATGCCAACTCACAGAGTCTGGCAGATTGCACCCCCAAATTATTAATCCACAGATCTTCTTCCTCTTTGGTCACTGACTTAATATATGACACTAAAAAAGGCACTTATCCAACCTGTGCCTCCGTTTTTCCATATATAGAAGCAAAGCAATGCATTCAAGTAATTTCAGGTTTCCCACTAGCTGCATAGGAAGGTCATAGCTATTCATGAGTATAGCTCATAATTCTTCCTAACCCTCAGAATAAAATCCCACTGCTAAGCAAAGACATTCCAAGACCATAGGAATGCTATGACCTCTGAGATAATTTATCCACCTGAGTAAGACTGCTGAAGAACATTGGATGGGTGGAAAAGGAACATCCCAATGAGAAAAGAAGGAACTGAGCCAAGAGATCCTTGGGCTGCATCTGGGGACCATGTCCTTCTCAGCGATGGAACCCAGGGCTGCTGCAGCCAGGAGCCTCTAACAGTGGTAAATACCGTTATTCAAAGGCAGAGAGACTGCACCTTCTTTCCCCCTAGAACCGTTGTTCTTCACAGATATGCAGAAAGTTCCTTCAGTGGCACAAGGTACAGTTCTACGCCACAAGTGTTTCTTTTGTGCAGGTACTCACCGCCTCCCGGAGTCAGCTCTGATCATACCTGTCCATCCTCTGGCTCCCCCATTAAACCCTTCTCTCTGTGCTTCCATAATATTTTTCATGCTACGCTGTAGATACTGAGCTATAAATGTGTGTCTTCCTGATAGATGATTTCCTTGAGAGGAGAGGGCTATCCTTTCTTTAATAAGGGCTGAACCAAGTTCCTGGCACATAGTAAGTGTTCAATAAATTTCTAATGAATAAGTGAATTCATTAGAATAATGAATTCATTAGAATAAGTGAGATTACAAAGGAGAATAAAACACAGTTGTGCCCTTATAGCTAATAATCCAATGAAGGTTGATAAGACTAGAAACCAAACATTTAGGACAAAACAGAATATAAGAAGATGTGACCAAATGCTATAGGAATTTAAATGAGGAAACCGTCTCAGAAGTGAAGAAAAAAGCCTTTAAACAAGGTCATAAGTAGCGAATGACATCTAAGAAGAGGCAGGGCCTCTGCAGTCTGTATAGTAACCCTCAAAGCCCCTCTGGCCTTGTCTCCTACCAAATCCCTGGCTCCCTCTCCAGCAGCCACAGCAGCCTCTTGCTGTAAACTCCAACTCACCAGCAAATCTCTGCCTCAGGGCCTTTGCACATGTTCCTTTGTCTGGAATACTCTTCCCCCAGCTATTCACCTGGTGAACTCCCTCGCCATCATCACATCTTTGCTTAAATGTTACCCGCTCAATGAGGCTTACTCTAACCACTCCATGCTAAATTGCAACCCACTGACCCCCAACCAATGCTGCCAATTGCGCTTACCCTGTTCTGGGCTTTCTTGTTTGCTTTTTAATAATAGATCTTATCTAACATGCATTAAAGCCATTCGTAGACTAATTAAAGTCCAGTCCAAGTTTTATTTCAAACTTGCCACAAGGAAAAAGGCTCCTGAGAACACCAGTTCTGAGGTTTCTCGCTGTTAGACATGTTTCTGAAAGGAGGGAAAGTGGTTAGATAACATTGTTAGACTAGGTACAATAAAGGAATGTCTGGTTAGAAGTTATTAGGGCTGTCACAAGACAGATGATTAGCTGAGCAGATAAATTTAACTTCCCAAAAGGGACTCTTAATCTCATTCAAGTCCAATGATATAACTAGTGTATTTGACACTCAGAGCAGATCATTTTTTCTCTCCTCCTTATAACAGAATTAGTTTTAGTAATAATCACAAAATTAATAACAATAATGGCCAGAAAAGAATCAGAGACAGTGAAATTTTTCTTTAATTCAATTTCATGTTCAGAGCATGTTGATAATAAAATTTAACAATGGACAAAGAAAAAAGAAAATAAATGTTATAGCACAAAAAGGAAACAAAGTAGGGGATCAATAATTTTCATCACATTTGTGATGAAATATATCTAATATATTGTTTGCCTCAGAATGTACAACACTGCCATTTAATGTTAAATGCTCAATTATTACATAATTAGATAAGACTTGTTTTAAAACAAATTTCTATTTCGACAATATTATTCAAAGTTAGTTATTTTCTGTATGAACTAAAATTTTTAGTTTCCAAAAAAAATATGACCCTTCACAATTCTCACTTTCATTTTTTTTTTAGTTGCAAACAAATAAACATACAGAATGATGGCAGTTATGTAGTGGCCGTATAGAAAGACAGAATTGAGCCGAGCACGGTGGCTCAAGCCTGGAATCCCAGCACTTCCAGAGGCCAAGGCGGGCTGATCACTGTAGGTCAGGAGTTCAAGACCAGCCTGACCTCCATGGAGAAACCCCGTGTCTACTAAAAATACAAAATTAGCCAGGTGTGGTGGCCCATGCCTGTAATCCCAGCTACTCGGGAGACTGGGGAAGCATTGCTTGAACCTCGGAGAGAGAGGTTGCAGTGAGCCAAGATCCCGCCACTACACTCCAGCCTGGGTGACAGAGCAAGACTCTGTCTCAAAAAAAAAAAAAAAAAAGAATGACAGAATTGATATAACCCAAGTTCAGTTTCTGTGTCTCTGCAATCACTCTGCTCTTGTGGTTTATGTCAAACTATTGTTTAAACTCAAGCACATATACTAACCCAGGGACAGGAGACACGTTCTGTTCCCGAAGCAAGTACCAGCAACTGAATGTGTGTGTGATGTGTGAAGGGCAGTTGTGGAGGGAGGGACTTTAGGGGTTTTCTGAATTAATTTCCATTTCAAATAGGATGTTTATTAAAGAATAGATAATAAAAAGGTGCTAATTTGAAGTTTATGTGTATATTAAAATGTAACAGTAACTATAATGATTGTTTAAGACAACCCAACAGAAGGAAAGGAGAGGTATTTTATGAACGAACTTGTCACTGGTTCATGGTGACAATGACAAGCAGACGACGTTTTGTTGGTTGCTTGCTGTCTAGTAACTCCCTGCAGACAGCACTCCTCACTGCTTGCACCCAGCAGGGGGTTCCTCCCTTTGTCTCACCCTTGGTAGGCTTCCGCTATAATCTAACAGCATTCTCTTGAAACATTTTTTCAGAAATCTAACAATTCTGGCTCGGATCATTTTTTTCTCATATAACACATAGTTAATTATTTAATTGATTGTTAAACTGCCCCTTAAGGGTAGGAGTACATGTCGATTTTACACACTGTGTTATCCCAAACACCTAGAACGGTGGCACATAGGATGTGCTCAGTGTTTATTTGACTAAATTGAAAATTTCTCAACAAATTCTCAGCTATCGTTATGGAGAGTCTCTCTGCCTAAATTAACTATAGTTCTCTCCAAAGAGCCGTGCCAAAGTTCCAGCAAACTGCTTCCTTACTGTTTAGCATATCAGAGCTGAAAATCCTTGCTCCATCCCCACAAGCCCCACGCTCCGTCGAGAGTCCTGGGGCTGTGTCGGCTGATTCTCCAAGTCTGTTCTGAGGACCCTAATTCTGAAGAGTAATAATAGCTGTCTGGTAAAAGGAAGAAGAGGAGGAGATACTCTGTTCTTAAATTATTTTAGGAAATTTTTGCTTAACAAAATTAAGGAGGATTTATTTGGGTACTTTTTTTCACTACAACAATTTTCAGGGTTTGTTTTATATTGTCATTCCATGTTGTATACTATGCAACATTTCCAACGTTTGTATGACCACAGTTCTGAGCATTTCTGAGAATGTCTGTACTGCAGTGGAGTAATTTCCTGGCCTCCTAGCCCTGCACACTTAATCTGCACATGAATATGATCAAAGTGCCTGCCGCGTGGGGCTGCTGTGAGGAAGAGATGCAGGAACCCACCCACAGCCCGTAGAACAGTCCCTGACGCTTGACCAAGTCATTCCGTGTTGGCCCCTGTTCATCGGATTTTGTATGTGGTTACTTTCATCGCAGAAACTCAGGTTAACTATAGCATTTTTCTCATCTCACTTTGTAAATGGACAAACCAAGGCCAGGTTTTTTTTTAAAAGGGATTTATTTATTTATTTAGAGGCAGAGCCTCTCTCTATCGCCAGGCTGGAGTGCAGTGGCGCCACCCGGGCTCACCGCAACTTCCGTTTTCCAGTTTCAAGAGATTCTCCTGCCTCAGCCTCCGGAGTAGCTGGGACTACAGGCACGCACCACCAGGCCCGGCTAATTTTTTGTATTTTTAGTAGAGACGGGGTTTCACCATGTTGGCCAGGATGGTCTCGATCTCTTGACCTCGTGATCCACCCACCTCGGCCCCCCAAAGTGCTGGGATTACAGGCATGAGCCACCATGCCTGGCCTAAAAGAGTTTTAAACCAATGTGGCTCCTGTCTGTAATCCCAACACTTTAGGAGGCTGAGGTGGGCAGTTAACTTTGAGCTCAGGAGTTCAAGGCAAGCCTGGGCAACATAGCAAAACCCCATCTCTATGAAAAATACAAAAATTGTCCAGGCGTGGTGGCTCGCGGCAGCTCTTCAGGAGGCCAAGGAGGTCAAGGCTGCAGTGAGCCAAGATCTCACCACTGCATTCCAGCCTGAGCAACCGAGCAAAACCCTGTCAAAAACAAACAGCAACAACAACAAAACCCTGAATCTATTGTTAGGAGGGTAACTATACGAATTACTAAGGCTACGAAATTGTAAATTTTCCACAAATTTAGCATAATACCTTAAAGTACTGTTTATCACCCTGTGTTCCCATTACCCCAGAGAAATATGACAAAATGCCAGAATAATCGGGGTCCATCTTCTCTGGAAAACCAATTTTGCTTCAAGATGTTTGGTATTAAAAAGTTTAATTTAACTAGTATGTAATTTAAACAACATATGCATACTCTTAAATGTAAATATTTCAGATTAGAATGCAAATCCTATGAAATTTAAATAAAAACCTGAACATGTAGATAAATTTTTTTTTCCTGCAGAAGCCACCTTGAGCAAGCCCCAGAGCCCTTGAGCTGTCTGTCCCCCTCCTCTGACGTGATGGGTAATCTGATGGAAGCTCTGAGAGACACTGCCTAGAATTGAGCCCTATGTGTAAACGAAGCAAGGAGGAAAGAACATGTGCTATCAAATATGATTCATGATTCAAATATATTTTAATATCTTATTCTTTTCACACTCTGAGAAACCATTCTGATAATGTGATTGTTTTGTAAAGGAGTGTATCTTTGGATAATATAAAGATTTTATAGCTATTGCACAGTTTTAATAAGCAAAAGACTTGCTAGGTTGAACTGGGTTCAGCCCATACCACTGTACAATTTAATTCAACACAACATTCCTCTGTTTAAAGTGCATGTAATTGCCAATTTATACAGTCACCAAGACCAAAGGTTTGCTAAATAGAGCTCTGCAAACATAGTATGGAATGCTTTATCCTCAAGTACCATAAACCAAGAATGAATGAAACTAATCATTAATCAATCATGTATCTAATTCATTTCAAGGGCTTCTTTCAACTGTACAATTACCCAATGAATAAATTCAAATCCACCTGTGTAAGTATTTCTCTAGATCTTATCACCATAAGTTTTAAAAATCCTTAGAAACTCAAGGAAATGTGTAAAATGAAACTGACATTATCTTAAACAGTATTAGATTGTTATTCCCTCATCTTTCATAAAGATTTTCTTTATGGAGAGTTATTCTTAAATAGCACTGATATTTCTGAAAGTTTCCCCAAGTGCTCCATTCTTAAAGAAATTTTTATTTAAAGGATGAACGATACATAACACTGCTTTAGTGTGTGTGTGTTTCAGTGAAAGGCATTACACTGTAAGAACTCATTCTACAACTTTTTTTCCCTCTAAATTGTAATTTTTGGTATGTAGTAAATATATCACTATGTATAAATAGATCTAATTCTACTAACTGGAAAAACACTCAACACTCATGATAGACATTGTTTCTAGGGACCTAGGGAGGGGAATGAGGCTTGGAATGGCACGCAAAAAGCATGTGAACTTTATATATAATGTATTTATCTTATTAAATATTGAAGTAAATCTGACAAAATGGCAACAGTATTAAGGATTTGAAAATATAGTATTATTTTCTCACTCAAGTAAACAAACACAAATTTTCCATTTATATGTAAAGAACTTTTTAAATTTCACAAAGAAATTTTATTTAAAATTCACAAAGAAAGATTGCTGCTGGCTGTTTAATGTCTTCTTTGCTCCTTACTCTGCTTTTGGGGGCTCTGGCCCCTCATGCTCATCTGCACAGCAACATGGATCCAGTTAGCTTTGGTGCCTCAACAGAAACCTGCGTTGCACATTGATGTATATCTTAGCAGGCTCTCCAGGCACTCTGTTCTATCCTCTGCGTCCTTTCAGCCCATGCAGCCCCTCCTTAGTCATCCTGGGAAGACAATGATCTTTTTGAAACTCATGACTATGGACACACACTTTCTGATATTATCCAGTACTCTCTGTGGGCCCTTGATCAACAATTGACCTTGAATAAGCTCTTTCCCTGGGAAGTGTGAAACTCCAATGCAAAAGCAAGAAATCCATGTCCACAAGATGGCAAAGCCCCTGATTCTATGTGCTTCTTCCCTCCATTCATTCAATAACTTTTTAAGAGTGTGCTCTATGGTAGGCACTTAGATGCAGGGGATACAGCAAAAAGATGAAGTTCTGTCCTTGGAGTATTCCCCTTTATTGGGGAGTTGGTAGACAGGCAATGGACAAATTAAGTAAGTATTTATCTGGTATATGAGAAGGTGGAAAATACTATGGAAAGTAATCACAGATACAAAGCACTAGGTGTGGGGTGGTGGTGGAGGAAGGCATCACTGCAAAGGCAACATGTGGGCATGCTAAAGAAAAAAGAAGTTGTGATCCATGTGGATATCTAGGGATAAAAACATTGCAGGCAGAAGAAAAAGCAAGAGCAATGGCCCTGAAGTAGGAGTATGCATGGAATTCTCAAAAAGCAGCTCCCACGTGTATGAGGAATGCAAGGGAATGGCTAGAGAGATACTCAATTGCAAAGTTTGCTCTGCCCTCCATGTGAGTGCTACTCAAAGTGTAGTTATCAGAAGGGCAGCATTGGTCTCACCTGAGAATATGTTAGAAATGCAGATTCTTGTGTATCACCCCAAACCTACCGCATCAGAATCTCTGGGGCGGTTTTTTTGTTTTGTTTTGAGACAGAGCTTCGCTCTCATTGCCCAGGCTGGAGTGCAATGGCGCAATACTGGCTCACTGCAACCTCTGCTTCCTGGGTTCAAGTGATTCTCCTGCCTCAGCCTCTTGAGTAGCTGGGATTACAGGCATGCCTCACCACACCCGGCTAATCTTTGTATTTTTAGTAGAGACAGTGTTTCTCCATGTTGGTCAGGCTGGTCTCAAACTTCCATCCTCAGGTGATCCACCGACCTTGGCCTCCCAACGTGCTGGGATTACAGGAGTGAGCCACCGCACCTGGCCCAGAATCTCTGGGGGTGTTTTAACTCTCCACCTGATTCTTATTCATGCTAAACTTCTCCAACACTCCTAATAATAAAAAGAAAAAAGCATCAATTTTTGGCTTCAAAAATCCTAAGATGAAAATGTAATTCACTTTGTCTAGGCCTCAGCTTCCTTGTATATAAAACAGACAAATCCACGCCTGCTCATTTTAACCAAGAGTTGCTTTAAAAAATTTAAATATCAAATATGATGGCAAATGTTAAAGGAATGTGGTGACTGTAAATCTCTTGACAAATGTGGGGTTTTATTATTATGTACATAAGCCCCCAAGCCCATCTACCCTCAGGCATTGGTACTTTTCTGTACCCCCTGCCCTCCATCCCCACCCCCTCATCCCCCACAACTACCACCAATGCTACTGGGTGGGTAAAGACTTGCCCATGAAAAGCTTACAGTGAGTCTGATCTGATTTTGTTCAATTTGGCACAGAGCCTTGGCATCGGAGACTGCAGCTGGTGAAGTGCTGTCATGATATATGTGATACCTGTCCTCGCTTTGGCAGGCAAGACCCTTGCCACCAGGCATTTCAGACTAGGATAATGGCACAACAGAGAGGCTTGCGACACTTAGCCCAGAGCACTTCCATCATTCTTTCTATCCCAAAGTATTTGTTATGTTTTATGCAAACAATACATGTTTGCTTGGTGTATGCAGTGAAGAGGACACTGGGTTTGGAGTCAAAAGAAAAGGTTTTCAGCCCCCAAGTTCACTAGAGGACCCAGAGAGCTCACAGTACCATTCTGAGCTTGCCCGTGCTATCTACTTCCCAAGGGGGTGGGAGTTACCTAAAATAACATACGTGAAAGCTCTTTGTAAAAAATAAAGCACCATGTGAAAGAATAGGACATTGTTATCATAATCCAGTTCCTCAGTAGGTCAGTCACTCAATAAACAGCCGACAAATATTTACCGAGACCACAAAGTACCTGGCTCTGTGCCAGGCTCTGGGACACAGCAGTAAATGACAGAATAAATCCACACCATGTGTGGCACTTATATTCTAATAGAAGAACAGAGAAAACAAACAGCAGCAACAGTAAAACCTGTAGTCTGTCCAATGGTAGTAAGTGCTTTAGAGAGCAGTAAACAAGAGGAAGCTGGAAGGTAGGAGGAAGGGGATTACAAGGTCAGAAAGGGTAGCTAGGAAAGGCTCTGCTGAGAAGGTGCATTTAACCAAAGACTGAAGGAAGGGATCGAGCCTGCCTCAGTGTCGCAAACTCAAATCACGCTCAGAACATGTTGAGACCAGTTCTGGCCTGTTTGGTCTTCATACACTCATGATCCAGAATACTTGCAGAATTTTCCTTATTTCTAGTCTTTTGTACCATATTTGGGATAATTAGCTGAATATCATCAGTGTCATGGATAATTCAGGCAAAGGCACAAGCCCAAGCCATGTGAACCGCCTGTTTGAAACCGTTCTTTTTTACTGAGGCTTCTGGGACAGTGGCTGTTGAATAAACGCCTCTTCGCCCAACCCCAGAATCCAGCAACATTTCACCAGCATGAAGATGGGAGCCACATGCTATACTTATAGACTAGAGAGAAACTTCATGTCCTTCTTTTCATTGCTAACATTACTGTTTTGATTCTATCATTTGCTCCTATTTGCTGAGCATCTACTATACGCTTCGAATTTTGCAGCTATAATGAGAAGAGGAATTATTTTTTTAAAAAAATGACTATAGCACTCTCACATTTAGAGGGACAGGATGCATATTTAGATATCTAGGTGAATTTTTCATTTCTGCAAAGGTGGACTCTGGAGCCCGGTGTGCAATGGGAGCATGGAGTATGCTATGTGATCAAGTAAGAGAACGTTTTTATTTTCCAGTGGCAGATGTGGGGTTTCGGGTTCAGGGAGCCCAGAAATAGGAGGATCTAAGAGAAGGTGATGGGGACTATGGGAGCAGGTCCCAAGAAATGGAGGGCAGCCAGAGTTGAAAGAACGGGAGAGTAATGAGAATTCCCCGGGGCCAGAATGGGCAAGAAGTTTAAGAACAGTAGAAACTAACATTTTATTTTAAATGTGTTTTCTATTCCGTGCTATAGCTCTCCTCCATCATCAAAACCCTCAGTAAAATCTACTGTATACAACCTTCCTATCGTCTTCAGGGAATGAAGGAGAATGGAGCTAGATCTGCAAGAGAAGCTACAGAAAACAAGATGGCAATCCAGGTCCCAGCAGAAGCCAGAGATGAAAACAAGAGAAGCAGGCGAATGTGAGCACCCACCACACCCACCCACAGGGAACCCTAGGGACTGAAGTCATTTTGTGTTTGCCTTCAACTTAAGATAGGTCCCAGAGAATTGGGGGATGTGGGGACCAGGATGCCTCATTGCACAAGTCCGAGAGGCACATTACAGTCAGTGTACAGGAGGGCATGACACTCAAATTACATCCACATCATCTCATTTAATCTTCACAACACTCCTAGAAGAAAGGCATTATTATGCTTGTCTTACAGATAAAGAAACGGAGACTTCAAGAATATGTCATATGCACAGTCATTGTATATCTAACTATTAGGGGAAATCAGTGTTAAGACTCAGTTCATTCCAACCTCAAAATCCACTCCAACTTGTATGTGACCTATTTCTATGAAGTAGTGAATGCAAGAAGGTCCCCCACAGACAGTGCCTCCCACAGTCCCTTCCATCTTCTCTAACATCCTCACAGTTCTAGGTTCCCCACACCTCAATCTCCATATCTGCCCCTAGAAAATGGAAACATTCTCTTACTCAATTTTATGACATATTCAATACTTCCATTTCACAGAAGGTTCTGGAGTCCACCTTTGCAGAAATAAAGGTAGCTCTGAGACTTCAGAACTATACTCCTCCACCTAAATTCAGGCAGCAAGAACCTACAGAGACTTAAAAGGACCCCAAAATCCAGTAATTTTGAAACACCACGTCATAGCTTACCCAAAAAACTTTGCCTGTTTTTTTATCCAGACCTATGTGCCTGCAAATATATACACATAGATCTGGATAAAAAACAGGCAAAGCTAGGCAGAAGTGTAGAGGAGTTCATAAGTGAAGGGAAATTACGGTGCATGAAATACTCTGCTTGCTTTTTTCTGCCTTAGTCTCAAATCCAAATCCCACTCCGTTTAAAATACGTAACTCAGTTTTCTAAGACAACTCCAAAAGATCATTTTAATCTCCTGTTTCCCTTTCCCCTATGAAAGCTACAAATGCTATCAATTTAAAACATCACCAAGGCTATAGACTGACTGTAGCCAATCAACTCTCAGCACCAGAGGAGTCCTGAAGGCAAGTCTCATTTCCCGAGCTTTTCCACCTTCTCCATTAACTTCTCTCCCCAGTAATGTCCTCAATATCTTCCATTCTGCTTGCAGTCAGCACATGAGCTCCAGGCATCCAATACCAGCCTTCTCGGACATTTTCATTTTCATGTTTACCTCTTCATTTCCATTCAGTTCTTAGACCACTCTGTATGTGACTCAGCCTTCAATCAGGACAAATGTTTCTTTGCTTCTTTGATGTTGTGAATCCAGTGGAAATCAGGTGGCTGCAAACAAGTGTTCTATGGCTTGTCACTCTGGCCAACAAACAAATAATTTAGAATTGTGACAAGCTGATTCGGTAAGATAAATCAAAATCCACCATGTGCCAGAGCACTCACTTTGAAGGACTCCCTGTCATTGGTTCCAGAGAAGCTTGTCCAGGCTTTAGTCATGATCTAAAAGATTCTTCATCAAGCAAAGACAGAGGATGCTATTAGTGGTAACTGAGAAGGTGGACACATCCTTCCTCTTGCGAGGCTAGCTCAGTTATTCTTAGGCCACCCAAATAAAAGTACCAGATCTTATATAAGTCCTGATGCCTGCTCTCTGGAGGAAGATCTGTTTTTGATAGTTCAAGTTTCCCCATTTAAAATTTGAAACATAAAAACAAGTAAGAGGAGAAGAAAAGAATGCTTTTCTTTTCACACAATGCTGTTAACGATCTAGTTATTTCTCTGCTATAACAATCCAAGCCATGATGTGCCTGGCACACCATGGTGGCATTACGGCAGGGCCCCTCACCTTTATCACCAGCACAGATCTTCTCTATTTTATTTCAGGTTGACAGACAAGTCATTGTATTACTTATTTAAGAAAGTTGCATAATGAAGGATACATGAAGCACTTTGGAAGCTGAAAGAGTTCCTGTCTCCAGAATTCACTGGTCCTCTCGTCTGTAGACTGCAGTCATCCCAGAGCTAATCAGAACTCGTGGAGAGTTGATCTGTTAGAAACAAAACTATTTAAGGCAAAAAGGACATATATCAGTTCATGATAGTGAAAAGCCTAGGGTAGCTCTCGAATGGCAAGGCTGGATTCAGGTGCTCCAACACTGCAATCAGAGAGCTGTCTCTCTCCAATTCCATCTCACCACTGTGCGGCGAGAAAGCTGCCAACAGCTCCACATTCATTTTCATCATTCATAAAGCCTACTGGAAAGAGAGTCTTTTCCCAGAAGTTCCAAAGAAAATCTTAGGATTGTATATCATTGCCATGGCTTAAGGAGGTGAAATGGCTAGACCTGGGCTCATCCGGGAGCTGACAATGAGGTTATAGACTGAATCACATAAACTGCAAATCACAGAGAAATGTCCCCAAATGTAGTTGAGTTGTTGTTACCAGAAAATGAGTGAACAGGTACTGGGCAAACAAAGACAAGAATGAAAGTGGACAGCTGACCAGCCAGCAGGCACTGGCTCATTTCCAGCTGACCCTAGAATTCATCAAGTGTTCCATGCTCGGTGTTTCAGAGGCTCTGCAGAACCAGCTCACTAAAGAGAGGAAGGAAACAGTGTACACTACCCAGCAGTGACAGAAAAGAAAGGCATCTTTTGTTGAGGAGCAAAATTGCACACTCAGCCCCAAACCCACCACCATTCCACTGACTTTTCTCCTCTTCCCTCCAGCCCACTCTCCAGCTCACCCCTGTGCATCCCAAAGCTGCCGAGTAGGGCTTTTTTTTTTTTTGGTTGCTGTTTTCTTTTTCCTTCCCTTTTGTCCTTGAAAATCATCTAAATCTAACATTCTTTTAAAGTAAATAGCCTCTTGTGGATGACTACTCGTGAGTTCAGCTATACCAATAACTAACAGAATTTTACATTCAGAAGTATAAAACGACACACATCTGAAATCAGTCATGTCAAAATAAAGTTTTATGTGCAGCAACACCAGAGCAAGGATCAAGAATCAATGGGATAACACAGATTTCTAGCTGTATAAAATTGGAGGAGGCAGGAAAAAAAAACTCAGCAATTTGCTTCAGATGCTGTATCTCCTTAAAGAGGACTCTAGACCTCACAGTCTCTGGAGGATGATCCCAGTGGCCTCCTGTGTTGAATACAAAAGAATCAGAATGTTCCTTCCTTCAAGGATGCAATCATATACTTGTTGAATGGTTACTAAGAAAGTCCAAACGCTAAATGACAAAAACATAGAGTTGGCTATTATGGTGAAGATTCTAGCTACTACAGGCAGTTTAAGAAGGAAGCTACATCATAGGACTGCTCAGAGTTATTCAGGAAGGTCTGCCTCACAATATGGGACAAATGTCTGTGTTATTAGTTATATCTGATAGGATTCTTTGATGACAAACTATTGAAATCCACACTGGTTAACTTAACTATAAAGAGAGTTATCAAAAAAGCTACCATGTGGCCCACAGAATTGAAAGAATAGCTAAAGAATGAATGAATACAACAAGGGCAAGACCTCTCCAGGGATCAAGGCAGCAGCAGAAAATTGGTATCCTAGCAGGGTGCAGCTTTTCCATCCAGATATCACTGCTTAAGAGTTTAGTGTCCCAGATGAGAAACTGATTGGCCCAGACTGGGTCACATGCCACTACCTGGTTGTCAGGGGTGGTAGTATGTGGGGTGTGGAGAAGACACTTAGACACCTTGATTGACTGTTCAACCAAGACTGCACCCAATGTGGAGAATGTAATTCCAAATGAAATCAGAGTACTATTACTTGAAGAAAAAAAGGGCAATGGTGCTCAATAGAGAAGGAAAGAAGGAAGGAAGGAAAGGGAAGGAAGGAAGGAAGGAAGGAGGGAGGGAGGGAGGGAAGGAAGGAAGGAAGGAAGGAAGGAAGGAAGGAAGGAAGGAGAAAAAAGGAGAGAGGGAGGAATAGAAGAAGCAGAGAGAGGCAAGAAGGATGGGAGAGGGAGGGAAGGAAGTTACTTAACCTCTCTACATTTTAGTTTCTGTTCTATAAAATGGAAGTAATTACTGTATCTTCTTCCTAGAAGTGTTATGAATACCACGTAAAGCATTTAGCACAGGGTCTGAAACATAGTAAACACTCAATAATTTCAAGCATTTGTCCTAGATGGGAAGCCACAGAAGGGACACTTGTCAAAAAGAAACAAGAAACTACATGCTGCTCTGAAATAATTGATAAATTATTTATTATTAACTTACTGAAAATTATTAAATGATTAATTATCCAAGGTATATAGCAGAGCAATAGAAAGAGATACATAGTGCAGTGTGTCCCCACGCTGGGAAAACTTAGACGCATCATCGGACATAAGCAACGTTAGTTGACACAGTTGTCTACCCATGAAAGTGGAGTTGTTATCTGAGTTTTCAGCAAGTATTTTAACACATTGGTGAGTACTCAGTCCAGGTAGAAAGTCCTAGATGACCGACGTCCCTGAGATGTGCAAAGAACAGCTGCACATTTAATCCCGCAGCCTGCTTGCATTGCCCATTAACATGCCTGCTCTGCGACACCAGCACAAGGTTCCCAGGTCTGTCAAGCTTGGCATCTGCTTAAGTCTGCTTGGAATGATGACAATCAGGGTCCCATGCTGGCTGGCAGTCCCTTCCACGCAGCTGCACTAAAGGAAACCTCCAACAGAGTAACAGTGTTATTAGAGGCAAACCAGCCGTCAATTTGCTCGTTGTTAGGTTCCAATTACGAACAGCCAATTACGGTGGTGGTGGGGGAGAGATATTTCAGGTAAGAACTCTGAGTTACATATAACCTCCATAGAAGCAAGCTGACCTTCTAGGAACAGTGTTCCTGTGCTGGTACCTCAGCCACGCAGACTGTCAACTAGCCAGTCCTTCCTACGCACAAACCTACGAATATACATGATATGCATCTCATGAGCATTTCCCAGCAAGCAAGTGTACTATTGAAAACGGAGAATTGAGTTGAGCTGAAATGAGAAAGGGGGAGGCATCTCCATCAGCCTGCTATGTTTCCATCACTGGTAGCGGCTGCTCTGTTCCATCCTAAAGAGGAGCTGCTCTCTTCTGCATCATCATGTCATTTTTATTATGCCAGCAAATGATAAGGCAAAAACCCATCATCACAAACCAGCCTGTGAAAAACTAACTAACAATATGAAGTTGAAAATGAAGAAGAAAGTTTTGCATTTCCTTTCACCTATAGGGGAAAAAATGATGAAGCCCAAAGCAAGCTCCTCACCATTCCGCAGTCCATCTTACTTTAAAATATAAGGCATACAGACTGAACAGGAAGATTTCTGCTATGCACGACAATTGTTCCATTTTCTGTATTTCATAACCTGCAATTTTGAAGCCATGCTTGGTACACACGCTTGTAAAATAGTCATATCAGATAAAAGCAGAGGGATGCTAAACTATTGGAAAATAAATCAAATTCTCAGCAAGCCGTTATATCCATCATGTTGCAGCAAGCGCACGTATAGTTTAAGCTCTGCGCGCACAGTCTATCCATTGTAATGATTTGGGGTCAGGATCCTGCCACATGCATTTAGCATTCACTAAGAAGTAAACCCAGGAGTATAGCAGGGAAAAGTGCCGAACTGTAGCTTTTGGTCCTGGAAGTTGCCCTGGATGTATTTGTTTGAATACAGTTATTGTATTTAAGTAGCAAGGCAGAGAAGAATTAACACATGCACAGAACGTGACCATTTATAAGGAGCTTGCATGAGCATTATCTCACTTGATCCCCAAAAGAAACTCAGAAGATGAATGGAGAAAAACACTTGCATGTTACAGTAGCACAGAGACATTTAGAAACATCTGTGAAATGTTGAGTAAAAAATCTGAAAACCCATCCACACCCAACCCCATTCAAAACTAGGGTGGGAGTGTTAGAGTGATGCGTTCCAGCAGTGTCTCGTCCTAGACAAGCATATTCACATTTCACCACAAGAAATATTCCATGTCTTTGATTTTTTTTTCTTTTGACACAAACATAAGGCTAGTTTATTAGACAATTGCACAAGACTTTGTGAAGCCTTATGTAAGCACCAAATACAAAAATTATTCAGAGAGAAACCAAAACTTATAAATATCATTAAACAAAAGAACTACATATTACACTGCATACTAATATGGAGTATTAAAAATATTTCAAAATGTTCAATGTAAAAAATAGAAAAATTTAGATTTTACTTGAAAAAATATATATAAAGCTTCAAATTCCGTGTCTGAATATCACAGAAAAGCCACAAGGCTGTATAGTACGTCTTAACTTCATCAATATAGCACTCTCCCAGAAATGAATGTCCAACAAGCTTCCAATTTCCTCAAGTCTCCACTTCCTCTCAGGAGGAATTCTTCCTGATTTTTTCTTCCCTGCTTGCCAAGACCCCAAATTTGATCATCCAAATCATTTTCTTTCCCCTGCTTTCCACTTCGTAGTACTTGTCCTTCCCCTTTACCATTAATTGAAAACTCAACCCCACAACCATGCTGCAAACTACGCATTTCGCCTCTGGAGAGGATCACAGGATTCCATAATCTGGCCCCTATATTAATCAGCCTGACTGCTACTACAAAGTATCATAGACTGGGTGCTTTAAACAACAAGCATGCATTTCTCACATTTCTAGAGGCTGGAAGTCTGAGATTGAGGTGCCAGCATGATTGAGCTCCTGGCGAGGGCCGTCTTTCTGCCTTGCAGATGGCTGCCTTCTACCTGTGTCCTCATGGCCACAGAGAGGACACTCTAGTGTCACTTTCTTTTCTTTCAAAGGCACTAATCCCATCATGGGGAAATTCACCCTCGTGACCCTATCTAAACCTAAGTGTTTCCCAAAAGCCCCTTATCCAAATACCATCACACATACCAAACAAGGAGACTGAACAGAGAGAGAGACAAACTGAAAGAAAAGGTCTGAGACACGGGGCAGACAAGCTGCCTGGACCCTTTCACCTTCTCCATCCCTTGAGAGCTTTGTCCTCACTGGGCTAGCAGCACTCTCGCCTTCCTGGAGAAAAGTGCTTTTGATCCATTATTTTAGAGAATAAGAATCACTTGTCATTGCCCTTTTTAAAAAGTCATTTATAAGTTAGTAAATTAATAACAAGTAGTTTATATAGCAACTTTAGTCAAATGGGTTTCACATCATATAACAAGTCTTTGAATTTGAGAATTTTTTAATATATCCTTTTTGTGATTATTGTATTCAAATGTGAAATATTTTGCCTACACACTTAAAAATATGCCTCATAATTTATGTTAAATGCTTATGGTAAATATTCGCACTGGAAGGAAAAATCTCAAAGAAATTAGGGCCTGAAACGTCATACAGATTCAATAAACACAGGCCAAGTGAATAAAGTGATAGTGAGTATTAATTCGTGCTAAACCTAATGCTACATCCATACATATTCTCTCATTATGATATGGTTTTGCTGTGTCCCCACCCAAAATCTCATCTTAAATTTTAATCCCCATAATCCCCATGTGTCAAGGGAGAGACCAGGTGGAGGTAACTGAATCATGGGGACGGTTTCCTCCATGCTGTTCTCAGGATAGCGAGTGAGTTCTCACAAGATCTGGTGGTTTTATACACGTTGGGTAGTTCCTCCTGCATTACTGTAATTCTCCTTCCTGCCGCCTTGTGATGAAGGGGACTTGCTTCCCCTTTGCATTGATTGTAAATTTCGTGAGGCTTCCCCAGCCACGCTGAACTGTGAGTCAATTAAACCTCTCTCCTTTATTAATTACCCTCTCTTGGGCAGTTCTTTATAGCATATGAAAATGGACTAATGCACATCATTTGGGTGCTGTTCTTATTTTATGAATGGGGAAAGAGTTGTTTGTCCAAGGTTACAAAGCTGATCAATGGAGACACAAGGACTCAAGAAGAAACAGTATGTAGCTGGGATGTCGACACAAGACCCATGTCCAGGAACATAGGTTCTAGCTCCAGCCAGGCTTTCTATAACTTTGAAAAAATGATTCTTGATTTTCCTTATCCTCATTTTCCTTATCTAAGCTTCTCTTCCAGTCCTAAAATTCTCTAATTCTATAAATTTATGCCATCTTGCACCTGCATTTCAGTTAAAGATCCTTTCAGACAAGGGGCTGGATGAAATCCTCCCAGATGTGGTGTAAAGCCACGCAGTTCCTCTATCATGCAGCACTCTCGTGTTAGTCATGCCTCGAGTGCACTACCTCGATGTTCTAATCCATGCAAGTGCTTAATTGGTTGTATGTAATTTGTTCTCTTTCAAGTTAATATCCCTGTATTATAAAAATCAATAAACACACATTGAAAATAATTACAAAGATATAAACCTCTTACTTTGCAAAAATACGTTGTAATGCATGCATTTTTCTACTCAGCAATATTTACTCTGTGTTAAAAATGATGCTCTGTGCAATCTTAGGCAGGAGAAAATGTTTCCTAGGGAAATTTCAAACATCTACATGAAAAAAAGAGAATACACATAATCAACATAACGATCTCAAGAATGGAATCAACAGAAATAAAATCACCTCCTTTGGTTCTTCTGGGAAAATAGCTAGTTAAAGATAAAATCAATGCTAGCAAGAGGGGTGGCTTCGTTAGCCAGCATCAACTAACTGCTGTTCAGTGGGTGCATTTGTTTATAGCTTTACTACTAAAGCAATGCAGGATCAATAAAGTTGTTTGAGGGCCCTGAACTTCTTACTCTGTGTAACTACTGATGCCAACCCAGGGTGGGCTAGTAAGGTGGGCAGTTTGGCAACACAGGCCCATTTGGCTGGAGCTTATCTCACAGGCTCTGACCACTGCCTCTAAGGAGACCTTAAAGCAAGACCCCACTGGATTCAGGCATCCACATTACAAATTGCACTTCATGAGACACTCATTCCGGTCAATTAACCGTGAGAAATATTGCATATCTATCCTTTTCTGGATATTTACAAAGCAGATGAGCATATAAAGTCTTTAAAAGTATTTTGTAAAGATATATCCTTAAATTTGTTTAATCACATTCTCCAAGTCCGTTGCCCATAGGACCCCTATTATCCAACATCTATTAACACCTCACAAAGTATTCCAGGGAACACGTTCTCTTTAGCCACTGCTAGGGCTACTGATTCCATGACATGAAGACAGAGCAAGAGAAGAGAGAAAAGGGACTATTATTCATGGATCACTGATGAGGGGCCTCACTTTGCTCTCAGGGTTTTGAATGCACAATTTCATATCCTCACAACAATCTTGTGAAATAATAGCATACTATCTTCATTTGACAGTTAAGGGAACTGAAAATATATATGAAATTGATTGGGAAAGGTACTTACAATTAAGTGAAAAAAATCAGATTATAAATATGTTTATAAATATATGCATATGTCCATTATATATAGTCTAAAAATTGTTAACTAGCAGCCAGTCAGGATTTCTAATGAAAATATATTGGTTTCCCACATTTAAAACTGAGGAAGTTTCCACTATTTTTAAAAATCAGAAGCTTAACAATTAGGGGATACTTCTTTTGGGGAACCTTCCTCTAATGCTAAATGGTAGCTGCCTCTTTAAGTGAGATTTTAAATCTCCATTTCCCCAAATTCCATCTGGCTGGCTTAACTCACACATGCCAGCTTTCTGGCCCACACAAACATTCAGGTGTCTGGTCTACATAGAGATATGCCAAAATGCTCTAAGAAAAACACTGTGGTTTGACCCTAGGCTACAGCACTTCAGAACAGCTCCTACCCTAACAGAGCTCAGACTCTAGCAAGAAATACAGACAATTTAGCAAGCACTTTCATAATTGCTTTGAAAGTATTAAGTTGGAAAGTATTGAGAAAATGAAGGAATAACTTAGGAGCTCAGAATGGGAACACCCAAAGAAAGTGATTTTTGAGCAGACTTGAAAAATTAATAAGAATTGTCTAGGAGGGCCGGGCGCGGTGGCTCACGCCTGTAATCCCAGCACTTTAGGAGGCCGAGGCAGGTGGATCACAAGGTCAAGAGATCGAGACCATCCTGGTCAACATGGTGAAACCCCGTCTCTACTAAAAATACAAAAAATCAGCTGGGCATGGTGGCACGTGCCTGTAATCCCAGCTACTCAGGAGGCTGAGGCAGGAGAATTGCCTGAACCCAGGAGGCGGAGGCTGCGGTGAGCCGAGACCGCACCATTGCACTCCAGCCTGGGTAACGAGAGCAAAACTCCGTCTCAAAAAAAAAAAAAAAAGAATTGTCTAGGAAAACAAAGAAGGTAAAGAGTATCACAGGAGATAAAGCATATTGTTGCACAAATAAACATTTATTGAGCACTGTTAGACATATGGAGTAAATGCAGCCTCTACAAGCTTATAATCATTTGGAAAGACGAGACAACAGACCATCAGAAAGAGGCACACAATAGCATTGATGAGCATGGGGGTTAATAATTTGAACTTGGTACTGAGGCAAGGAGGCCTTCCATAGCAAAGACACTCAGACCATCAAGCAAAAGGCTGTGACAACAATATAATATGATGAGAGCAGATTGTCCCAAATGCACTGCAAATTCTTCCCATCACTCATGGCATTCTAGTGACTGAGGAAGTGAGTGTCCAAGGATCACACCCCAAGGGAGCCCACCCACAAGGTGAGCTTCCAGAGAAAGAATGTGTTCAGTGAGCATGAGTGTGGGAAGTCACAGAGCCCATGGGAACGAAGGTTGGCCAGGGAGATTTGATAGTCAGCAAGTAATGTATCTATCGCCCCACAGCTTCTGCAAATTGTATCATCTGATCTTTCATTCAGGTCAGGACTTACCTTCCCAACCAAAAGGGAAGGTTTGAATCCTTTGGATTTATGACCCAAGGAAACATGCCTGGCCATTTATGTTATTGTTTCATTTGATTTAGTCACAAAATAGATTATTAGGCAGAAATTAGTAGCCCATGTTATGGAAGAAGTAACTGAGGCTCAGTGGCTATACGTCCTACAGAATGTGCACGGCAGTGTTAAGTGGCAGAGCCAGACTGAACTTAGGCATTCCAAACCCAAAGCTCATACCCTTAGTCAGTGTTTTGCAAACTATAGATAAAGACCCATTACTTGATAGTAACATCCATTGAGTGGCTTACAATATAAGAATTTTTAAGTGAAAAATGTAAGATAGAATAAAGTATAATATTTCACATATAATAACACTAAGTTGAGTTGACTCTTGAAAAATATGAATTTGATCCATGTAGGTCCACTTATACACAGACTTTTTTCAATAAATATATTGGAAATTTCGGGGTAGATTTGCACCAATTTGGAAAAACTAACAGATAAACTTTGTAGCCTAGAATTATTTTTAAAATTAAGAAAAAGTTAAGTATGTAACAAGCACAGAAAATATATGTAGATACTAGTCCATTTTAAATACCACCATAAAATATACACAAATCTATTCTAAAAAGTTAAAAATTTGTCAAAATTTGCAAGACTTCATGACCAAGAGCCCAAAAGCAAATGCAACAGAAACAAAGATAAGTAGATGGGACTTAATTAGGCAAAACGGCTTCTGAGATGGAGTCTTGCTGTCACCCAAACTGGAGTGCAGTGGCGTGATCTCGGCTCACCACAACCTCTGCCTCCCAGGTTCAAGTAATTCTCCTGCCTCAGCCTCCCCAGTAGCTGGGACTACAGGTATGCGCCACCATGCCTGGCTATTTTTTTTTTTAAGATAGAGTTTCACTATGTTGCTCAGGTTGGTCTTGAACCCCTGACCTCAGGTGATCTGCCTGCCTTGGCCTCCGAAGTGCTTGGATTACAGGCGTGAGCCACCACGCCCAAAACGGCTTCTGTACAGCAAAAGAAACACAGCAAATACCTAAGTTAAAATCAGAATTATTTCTCAAAATCATGACATGTCCAATGCTCTAAGTCACACTCACTTAGGACACCTGGCTGATGGAGGCTCTTCCTTGAAAAGCACTTTCACAATCACTATGGTACTGACGAAGTCACATAGAGGATAATACATAGTCTCTTACAGCTTCCACATTGATATGACACACGTCACTTACATTTTACTAAGCAAAGCAGGTGATGGGGTCACATTTAATTTCAAAAGTATAGCAAGTACCACTGTTCCACGTGTCTGGAAAGCAGAAACCTGGAAGTATTGGTCAAACAGTACAGTATGAGTCCATTTTCACTTTGCTGATAAAGACATACCTGAGACTGGATAATTTATTTAAAAAAAAAAAAAGGTTTAATGGACTTGCACTTTCATATGGCTGGGGAGGGATCACCATTGTGGCAGAGAGTGAAATGCACGTCTTACATGGCAACAGGCAAGAGAGGAAATGAGAACCAAGCAAAAGGGGTTTTCCCTTATAAAATCATCAGCTCTTGTGAGACTTATTCACTACCACGAGAACAGTATGAGAAAACCGCCCCATGATTCAATTATCTCCTACCAGGACCCTCCCACAACATGTGGGAATTATGGGAGCTACAATTCAGGATAAGATTTCGGTGGGGACACAGCTAAACCATACTAAACACTAATAACTATCATAGGAATCATTGTTATGTAGGCAATAGTTGAGGCCATGAAAATGAATTAGATCTTATTCTATTCCCAGGGGAAAAAAATGCCAACACATGTTTTAATAATATGGTGCCTACACGCGCATTTCCAAATGTTCTGCTAGTAGCTTAAACTTAAAATATTCTAAACCAAACCACTTCTCTTCCCTACAAAAATGAGCTCCCTGTCCTTGTTTGATATAATTTTGATTAATATCATCTCTATTCACTCAATTGCCCAGATGAATCACTTTGGATTCATCTTTAACTCCTCCTTGGCCTTCACTGGCATAGCCAATCAGTCACAGCTTTGTCCGCCCAGTAAATTGCTCATGAATCCATCCTTACTTCTCCATTTCCACCCTGACGACACATCATCTCAACCAATGCCAATTACCCTAAATAAGGCTATGCTGCTTTTATACAATTAACAAACTTGGAGATCTGTCTTATGAAAAGTGGCTGTTATTGTGCCATACATTTTTTCTATAATCTTTTTCTTAGTATCTTTTTGAGCTTTGACAAATGTCTTATCTTGAAAATGTCTCCAATATTGGAAAAAAAATCCAGGTATATTGATTGAAGAGGAAGAAAATATTTATAGAACCCGTGAGAAGAAAAAAACAGGAAAAGAGGGGCAGGAAGAGTCAAGGATACTTATTTGACTGTTCTGTCTCATGAGAATAGTCACCTTTCAAAGCTCTCTCTACCTCTTAGAGGGTTGATAGTTTTATATTAAAGAGAGAAACTGATACCTTATAGAAAGTCTTTTATAGTGCTCCAGGAGTTGACATTACAAGACTGAGTAGAATCTCCAAGGAAGATAATGAAGAAAAAAAACTTGGAAGTGTGATATGCTAATGAGGGAAGAATAAGAAGAAGGTAGAGCCAGAGCAAGGCAGGAAAGGAACAGACAGAAGGTGCGAGAAGCAGGACAGCGCGGTGTGTGCTACAAGAAGGGTAATCGGCAGAGCTAAACCCAGGCGCAGTCCCGGAGAAACAGCACCTCTAAGGCTTTTGATTGGGTCGTTGGGTGGTTGCATTCTTGAAGTGAACATTTACAATTGGAGGGTGGGGTGCTGGAATGCAGGCAGCAAGAAATAAGTGGCTGGTTCCATGACAGCAAAGGTGGCATACTCCACCAAAAGTCTGGTAGTGTGTTAAGAAAGAATGACAGCTCTGTGAGGCAACAGGTTCCAAAAAAGGTGTTTTCAGAAGCAAGGAATACAAGCAGCATATTTTCCATGAAGGAGAAAGAAAGAAAAAAGGAGTGAGAATGAAAATAGCAGAGAGAAAGAAAATACTGATGAAAAAGCTTCATTTCCTCTCATCTAGACATTCCCTCCAGCCACAACACGGCACACTGGTATCATAGCCGCTAAGGATGGGTAAAATCATGTTTTTAGCATTTCATTTTTTTCTCCCATAGCCCTTTAAATATTTCCATTACTTCACTTAAAATTATTGCATATAATAACTTTAAAAAGAAACTAGTTCGCATTAACAAGAAAGATCTATACGTGAAATTTTGGAAAAGATTCCAAACCTTCTCCTAACAAAATATTCCACTCTTTTATTAAGACTAGAGTTTTGTACTATTAATGGTAATAATAGTGTCATTATATACCATTAATGATAACAGTAGTAGCTAACATTTACTTTATTCTTATTATAGATCAAAACCTTCCCTAATTCTTAACAGGAACTTATGAAGCAGGTGTTACTAGATGAGAAAACTCAGACCACCACCCCATGTTTCCTTCTAGTACTTTCATAACTTCCTTGTTTAGCTTAATTCATTGAACCCTTTGGAAAGTACTCCACCATAATAATTGACAAGAAAATCAACTGTGTTTTTTGAATATCTACACAGGTGGTTCAAAACTAATTTCAAAACTAATTTTTGAATAATCCACTTGCAGCATGTACTAAAAGCCCACACACATTTAGACCTGCTCCTGTGTATACCTGATTTTTTATAGATTTTTAAAATTTTGTTTAATTGATCTGTCTCCATTCATTTACCTACGACACTGTTTTATCTACTTGTTTTAAAATATGTTTTGTTACATGGTAATGCTTTCCTCATTTCCTTACCATCATCATCAATACGGTGCTTTTCCAGAGTTTTGTTGGTCTTTATTTTTCATGTAAACTTTTTTTCTTTTGAGACAGGTTCTCACTCTGTCACCCAGGTTGGAGTGCAATGGCTTAATCTCAGCTCACTGCAGCCTCAGCCTTCCAGGGTTAAGCGATTCTCCAGCCTCAGCCTCCCAGGTAGCTGGACTTCAGGTGTGAGCCATCAATATCTGGCTAATTTCTTTATTTTGTGTGGAGATAGGGTTTTGCCATGTTGCCCAGGCTGGTTTCAAACTCCTAGGCTCAAAAGGATCCGCCCACCTTGGCCTCCCAAAGTGCAGGAATTACAGGTGTGAGCCACTGCATTACTGAACTTTATAATTGAATTGTCTAGTTTCAAAAAACAAATTTTATTTTTGTTGCAGCTAACTTAAAACAAACTTGACATCTTTATGATTATTTCTATCCATTTGTTCCGGGTTTTTCAATATACTTATTTGGCATTCCTTGAAAGTGTTTTGAAGTTTATTTTGCTATTTTTCAATAGGCCTCTCCCATTTCTTCTAGCATGTATTCTTAGGCATTCAGTATTCTGGGTTGCTACTGTAAATAGCATATCTTCTCTTATTCTATCTACAAGCTATTAATTTATTTGTACTAATTTCTTCTCACTAATTACCAAATTCTCTCACTGTAGTGCTTTTTCAACTAATTCCCTTGGGAATTCCAGGTAAAAGCTCACATTGTCTACAAATAATGTTAATTTAATTCTCTCCTTTTCAGGTATCTGCCTTGGCTCATAGTTAAATAATGTAAAATAATATAAGTGATAATGGACATCCTTAATATTTTTTTTCTTTAAAAGGAATGTCTCTATTGTGTGCCATTAAGCTTGATTCTGGCTTTTTTTAAAAATTATTTATTTATTTGTTTATTATACATTACGTTCTGGGGTACGTGTGCAGATCATGCAGGTTTGTTACATAGGTATACACATGCCATGGTAGGGGTTTGCTGCATCCATCTACATTAAGTATTTCTCCTACTGCTATCCCTCCCCAATCCCCCCAACCCTTGCTATTCCTCCCTTAGTCCTCCACCCCCAGGACCCAGTATGTGGTGTTCTTCTCCCTGTGTCCATGTGTTCTCATTGTTCAACACCCACTTATGAGTGAGAATAAGCAGTGTTTGGTTTTCTGTTCTTGAGTCAGTTTGCTGAGAATGATGGTTTCCAGCTTAATTCGTGTCCCTGCAAAGGACATGAACTCATCTTTTTTTATGGCTGCATAGTATTCAATGGTGTATATGTGCCACATTTTTCTTGTCCAGTCTATCATTGATGGGCATTTGGGTTGGTTCCAAGTCTTTGCTATTGTGAACAGTGCCACAATAAACATACGTGTGCATGCGTCTTTTTAAAAGAATGATTTATAATCCTTTGGGTATATACCCGGTAATGGGATTGCTGGGTCAAATGGAATTTCTATTTCTGTGTCCTTGAGGAATTGCCACACTGTCTTCCACAATGGTTGAACTAATTTACACTCCCACCAACAGTGTAAAAGAGTTCCTATTTCTCCACATCCTCTGCAGCATCTGTTGTCTTCTGATTTTTTAATAATCGCCATTCTAACTGGCGTGAGATGATATCTCAATGTGGTTTTGATTTGCGTTTCTCTAATGACCAGTAATGATGACATTTTTTTTAATATGTTTGTTGGCTGCATAAATGTCTTCTTTTGAGAAGTGTCTTATATCCTTTGCCCACTTTTTGATGGGGCTGTTTGTTGTTTTCTTGTAAATTTATTTAAGTTCCCCGTAGATTCTGGCTATTAGCCCTTTGTCTGATGGGTAGATTGCAAAAAATTTTCCCATTCTGTTGATTGCTGGTACACTCTATTAGTTTCTTTTGCTGTGCAGAAGCTCTTAAGTTTAATTAGATCCCACTTGTCTATTTTGGCTTTTGTTGCCATTGCTTTTAGTGTTTTAGTCATGGAGTCCTCGCCCATGCCTTTGTCCTGGATGGTACTGCCTAGGTTTTCTTCTAGAGTTTTTATGCTGTTAGGCCTCATGTTTAAATTTTTAATACATCTAGAGTTAATTTTTGTATAAGGTGTAAGGAAGGGATACAGTTTCAGCTTTCTGCATATGGCTAGCCAGTTTTTCCAACACCATTTATTAAATAGGGAATCTTTTCCCCATTGCTTGTTTTTGTCAGGTTTGCCAAAGATTAGATGGTTGTGGTTGTGTGACATTCCTTCTGAGGACTTTGTTCTGTTCCATTGGTCTATATCTCTGTTTTGGTACCAGTACCATGCTGTTTTGATTATAATAGCCTTGTATTATTGTTTGAAGTCAGGTATCATGATGCCTCCAGCTTTGTTTTTTTTTTTCTTAGGATTATTTTGGCTATCCAGGCTCCTTTTTGGTTCCAGGTGAAGTTTAAGGTGGTTTTTTTCCAATTCTGTGAAGAAAGTCATTGATAGCTTAATGGGGATAGCATTGAATCTATAAATTACTTTGGGCAGTATGGCCATTTTCACGATATTGATTCTTCCTAACCATGAGCATAGAATGTCTTCTCTCACCACTCTTATTCAACATAGTATTGGAAGTTCTGGCTATGGTCATCAGGCAAGAGTAAGAAATAAAGTGTATTCGAATAGGAAGAGAGGACATAAAATTGTCCTTGTTGGCAGATGACATGATTGTATATTTAGAAAACCCCATCATCTCAGCCCAAAATCCCCTTAAGCTTGTAAGCAACTTCAGCAAAATCTCAGCATACAAAATCAATGTGCAAAAATCACAAGCATTCCTACACACCAATAATAGACAAGCAAAGCGCCAAATCATGAGTGAACTCCCATTCACAATTGCTACAAAGAGAATAAAATACCTAGGAATAAAACTAACAAGGGATGAGAAGGACCTCTTCAAGGAGAACTACAAACCACTGCTCAAGGAAATAAGAGAGGACACAAACAGATGGATTCTGGCTTTTCTACTAAGCCTGATATATTTTATCATATTAAGGACAATTCATCTATTCCTATTTTATTAAATACATAGACATTAATAACTGCTTTTTTAGACTGTAATTTAGATCCCTTAGCATTGTGACATATCTAAAACAAGGTCACAAATTGTTTGACAAATTATTTGTCCCCTAGAAAAGTGAGATCTCTGCCACCTCTCTTGAATCTCTGCTGGCCTATGACTATTTCAACCAATAGAGCTCATATAAAGTGGTGCTCTGCGACTCTGAGGCTAGGTCTGGTCTGAACGTTTGTGTCCCCTTTAAATTTATACGTTAAAATCCTAACTCCCAATATGATAGTATTAGGAGGTGGGGCGTCTGGAAGATAATTAGGCCATGAGGACAGAGCCCTCAGGAACGGATTAGTAACCTTTTAAAAGAGGCCCTAGAGAGCTAGCCCCTTTCACCATGTAAGAACACAGTAGGAAGGTGCCATCTCAGAACCAGAAAGCAGGCCCTCACCAGACACCGAATCTGCCAGCACTCTGATCCGGGGCTTCCCAGCCTTCACAACTATGAGAAGTAAATTTCTGTTGTTTACAGACACCCAGTCTACCCATTTTCTTATAGTAACCTGAATATACTAAGACTGAAAATTGGTACTGAGGAAATGGATATGGGATGCTGCTGAAACAAATAACTAAAATGTAGAAGTGGCTTTGGAACTGGCTAATGGGTAGAGGCTGGAAATGTTCTGAGGTGCATGCAAGAAAACGCCTGCATTGCCATGAACAGACTATTAATGGCAACTCTATGAGGGCCCGGAATGAAACGAGGAGGGCTGTAGAGGAAGCCTCAGTCTTCTTAGGGAATACTTAAGTAACCCTGAACAGAATGTTGCTGGAAACATGCACGGTAAGGTCCTTCTGATAAGGTCTCAGCTGGAAATGAGGAACGTGTTATTGGTCAATGAAGGAAAGGCCACTCTTGTTATAAAGTGGAAAAGAACTTGACTGAATTGCATTTATGTCCTAGTGTTTTCTGAAGGTAGAACTTGTGGGACTAATATTCTTATCAGATGATTGTTTGGTCACACCTTTTGTGTTCTCTCTCGGCATTCTTTCTTATTCTTTACAATATGATAGGCTGCGAATATTTCAAATCTTTAACTTTTTCTTCCCTTTTGATGAATGTTCGGATAACAGGCTTATGTGCAGTCTTTTGACCCCTACTTGACCACACAAGAATGGATATGGAACCTGAAACACTTCCTCACCAAGAGGTTAAAGTGCTCACACAGCCTTTGTCAGGCTCATCACCTTGTGTGAAAAGATATTTTCCTGTTCCGTACTCAATAAGTATTCTTTTCTTTTTATTTCAGCAGGTGCGTCTGTGGGACTCAGGCCTATCCTCAGCTTTCACTATTTCAGACTCCACAGGGGAGAGGTCTGTCTTCTGTGGCATAAGAGGGGTGTGTGTAAGCAAAAGGCCCTGCATTGGCTGCCAGAAGAGACCCACTGCCTCTGGGGTGCCAATGCACACTATTAAAGCTGACCTTGCTCTGTATCTTGTCTGTGTAAGTAAAGCATTGCTACATCTAGTGCTTGATTGCACTGTGCTTTCCTTAGAAATTCCTATGGCAAGATGCAAGGGGCAGAAGTGTTTACAGTCCTTTCCTAGGACTGATAACTGGTGTGCAGTGTTCTTCTCCCCTGGAACTGATAACCCGTACACAGTGTTCTGCCCAATGATTGACATTTCCATCTTTAAATCATTTCTCTCAGCTCAAATTTCACTAGAAACAGTCAAGAAGAACCAGGCTACTCCTTCAGCACTTTGATTAAATATTTTCTCAGCCAAATATCCAATATTCCAGTGCCTTGATCTTGGACTTCCCAGTCTCCGGAACTATAAGTAATAAGTTTCTTTCTTTTATAAACTACTCAGTTTTTGGCATTTTGTTATAGCCGCACAAATCAACTAAGACAGTATATTTGTCTGTTCTCACCCTGCTGTAAAGAACTGCCCAAAACTGGGTAATTTATAAAGGAAAGAAATTTAATTGACTCACAGTTCCATGTGGCTGGGGAGGCCTCAGGAAACTTATAATCATGGTGGAAGGTGCCACTTCACAGGGCATCGGGAGAAAGAATGAGTGCCAACAGGGGAAATGCCAAATGCTTATAAAACCATCAGATCTTATGAGACTCACTGACTGTCACGAGAACAGCATGGGGGAAACTGCCCCCATGATCTAATTACCTCCACCTATTCCTGCCCTTGACAAGTAGGGGTTGGGGGATTAAAATTCAAGATGAGATTTTGGGTGGGGACACAGCCAAACCATATCTGACAATTATAAAAGGCCATGAAGCTTACTACTTGCTCCCTGAGGACACTGGCTATTGGATTGCCAATGTAAGAAATCTGACCAGGCACAGTGGCTCATGCCTGTAACCCCAGCACTTTGGGAAATCACTTTTCCCTGGGACACACGGTGCACTTTCAGTGTGTAGAGTCACATACTTTATTATCAGAAATTTTTCCTGAATCATATCTTTAAATGTTTGGGTTTTGTTTCATTGATTGTGTTTCATCTACAACTTCAATTTCATGTATCTGGGATCTCCTTTTCTTTTCTTTTATGTCCGTTATTTCCATCACTGTGTTTTTATGACATCTCTCTTCTTCATGTTTCTTCCAGTTATGTCATAATTCTGGAATTATATATATCCTGAATCTCAGCACATTTCATATTTTTTCATTGACTCCTCACCTCTCCTTTGTGTTCTTGTTTTTCTGCCTTGGGGTTTTCCTGCAAAAGTAATTGCTCAATTATGACCATTCTTGCAGGAGAAAGATGGTATTGCATTGTGGTTTTGATTTGCATTTAGTGATGCTGAGCATTTTTTATAATAGATGTTGGTGTGGATAAGGTGAAAAGGGAACATTTCTACACTGCTGGTGAGAATAGAAAAACCACTATGGAAAACAGTGTGGAAATTTCTTAAAGAACTAAAGAGTAGATCTACCATTTGATCCAGCATTCCCACTACTGGGTATCTATTCAGGAAAAAAGAAGTCATTCAAAAAAATATATACTTGCACACGTATTTTTATAGCAGCACAGTTTGCAATTGCAAAAATGTGAAATCAGCCCAAATGCCCAGCAATCAAAGAGTAGATAAAGAATTTGGGGTATATATGTATAGATATATACATGTATATGTGTGTGTGTGTGTGTGTGTGTGTGTGTGTGTGTGTGTGTGTGTGTGATGGAATACCACTTAGCCATTAAAAGGAATGAATAAATGGCATTTGCAGCAACCTGGATGGAACTGGAGACTAGTATTCTAAATAAAGTAACTCAGTAATGGAAAACCAAGCATTGTATGTTCTCACTCATAAATGGGAGCTAAGCTATGAGAATGCAAAGGCATAAGGATGATACGATAAACTTTGGAGACTCAAGGAAAGGGTGGGAGAGGGTTGAGGGATAAAAGACTACAAATGGGGTTCAGTGTATACTGCTCAGGTGACGGGTGCGCCAAAATCTCACAAATTACCGCTAAAGAACGTGCTAATGTAACCAAATACTACCTGTTTCCCAAAAACCTATGGAAATAAAAAAATTATAAACAAATAAATAAACAATGAAGTCTCTAAACTCTTATAAAGCACAACACAGAGTGGATGATCAAGAAGTGAATACACTTTTAAAAAGGAAACTGCTCAAGGTAATTGCCTCATTGCATGTTTTTATTTTAATTGATGGCAAATTGTTAGGACATGGTTTTCATCCATTTATGAGTGTCTTCCATCTGCCGGTGGTTTTGCTGCTCTTTCCCACCATTTTTCATATAGGATCTTTCTATCAATGCCCTTTTTAAAAAAAACTTTTCATCACTGAATGAGTTACATTTTCCCAAACTATTTTCAAGGGGTCTTTTACCGCGGAAGGGCCGAGTGGCCTGGCGGTATTAATCCCCTTTCCTATTGCCCCAGAAATAAACTGCTTCCTTCAAACATAGCTCGTCTTTGGTTTCTTTGTTCAGCCCTCTCCTGTATTTCTCAGAGCCAAACCAGGATAGGAACACTTTGCACCAGCCCTGCAAACCTCAATTCCAGAACAACTGTGTTAACGTTAGCACTTGAGGTGGGTCCTGCGCCTGCAGGATGAGTATTTTTGCTGGCGCTTCCTGCAATCCGCTACCCCTGGGCGCTCTGGGTGCTGCTTCCGTTTGCTTCTTCCTCTGCAGCCACCGCAAAATTTCAGTGTCTCCTGGCAGCTTTTATAGATGTTGCAGAGTCTGTGGTTGATATTTGCCTTTTGAGCTTTTCCTTTTCAGTTTGTTTTTCGTTTTTGCTTTTGTATAATTTCTAGGACAAGAAGGGGGAAATGCTGCCCTGCATAGCTTGGTTTATAGCAGAAACTTGACAACAATTTTAGGAATGTACTCTTGAGAAGCTTTCTGCTTCCCATTTTATCGTTGTTGACTTTAGCTTTGTTACTCTGATTTTAATGAATTTACCCTCTGTAAGAATACTTTGCTTTTTTCTCACATCATGTGTGTATAAAACGTGCTTTGTCCATTGGAGGTATTCTTAGCAAGAGTAAAGCATCTCATCTGGCAAAGCATAAAAGTAATGTAAAGGGAATGATGAGCCGAGATGCAATAGCATTCTTCCACTCAGTCAATCCTGAAACGGGGGCAGGATTATTGCAAACCAACTTATGATGCCTTACCAGCTGCTGAATTGGGTCTCGCTTTAACTCTGCAAGATGACAGGATGAACTTATTTTCTTTAATGTAATGAAACCAGGATCTTTCATGGTCAGTAAGAGTGCGGAAGCATCTGGATTCATTGACTGCAACAGACCTTAATAGTGTGTAACTCGCTGGGGGAAAACTGGATGTATCATATTGTCATTTTGCATCTGTTACTCTGATTAGGATCATTGTAATACATTCAAATTCATTAATGGCGGCTACTTTGGATCCCTAAATAATTAATGGAATCATAGGTGTCTCCCTAAGCAACAACTCGATGGCACTATGTGTTAGGCAGCACTGTGAGCTCTGAATAAACAGCTCTGACACAGCGACATCTGTTTTGTCAACCATCTCCTCTTGCACCAGCTTTCCTTAGCCGAGCCTGGGAAAATGGGCAGAGGCAAGAGTAGAAATCAAAGGAGAGAGTAAAGTGGACTCTGTGAAGTGGTTTGGTGTAATATATAGGAGGCCAGGCCCCAAGTCATCCCATGAATCAGAATCCCTGGGTAGTGGAGCCTGGGAATCAGCCTTTTGATAGACACCCCAATGATTCTTATGTGCCCGATAGTCTGAGAAGTTCTGGATAGAGATACCTCTCCCAAAGAAAATAAAAAGACAGCAAGATAGGGAAAATATTACATTGTGGATCCTAGCCCACTGTGGTACTATAATATTGTACGTGAATTTTCCTTACCCTATATGTTTCATATGGTTCCAAGGGTTGAAGGAAAGAATTTCTCCTACTTCTGAAATACAAATAAAACTCATCCCCACCCAGACCCAATTTTGTGGATTTCTGCATGTTCTCTGAGGATGAGCAGATATGAAGCAAAAATGTTAACATTCTGAGACTTCTCCCAGAATAAATTTAAAGAAATAAAAAGCCAATTTATGAGACTATGATTAAAAATGCCCACACAATTAACTGTGGAAGTGCTTGTTTCCCAATATCCTGCGGACAGCAATTTTTGGCAGATTTTTCAACTTATCTGCATTTCATCAAAGTAGGAGACTATACAAATAAATGGCAGTGGCATATCCTGGAGCACTAAAGAGGTCATGAAAAGATCTATAATCCACACAAATTGCAAGTGTTAATAAAGATAACGTCCCACTCAGGAACTGCGAAGTTAATGTGTATTTGTAAATGTCTAAAGAGTAGATGGAGAGAAAAGAAAGAGAGGGAGAAAAGAAAGTAGAAAGTGAAGGTTGTAGAGGGGACCCCAAGAAAACATGGAAGAACTCTAATGCAATTTACATCCCAGAAATCATTCTGCTGGGACTGGGGACAGCCAGCCTGGGTTGTCTTTCTTCCGAGCTTCTCCACAGAATGCCTTCCAGAAAATACCCATAAATGAGCTCAGTAGCCTCCCACTATCACCATTAGAAAATCAAACTATCAGCAGCATTTCAAAGTAAATGAAGGGAACCAGAGGATGAGTGCAAATTCCAGGTGTCTAAGTTTCTACTCAGACAGCAAAATAATGCCATGGACACAGTGGGGCTAATACAGGGCGAGCAAGAGACATCACTTGCAAATGGAAGTGGGGATTGAAAGAAGAGCAAATTTTAGCAAAATGTTATTAATAGCCACCATTTGTCAGGTCTTACTAGGTGTCCGCATTTATTTATTTAAATGTAATCCTCACTGCCGTCTTTACAGATTGCACTCATTTTACCAACAAGAAAACTGCAGTTGTAATAAGGATACTCATCTAGTGAGTGGCGGAGCCAGGATATAAATCCTACGTGTCTAACTCTGATTTCCATGCTTTTAACAACAATCTTACTGTGGAAGATGCTGTATCTCTTCAGTGACACAGGGTTGCCCTCCTGGTAAGATACACTGGAGAGTCTGCATCTATGTTTAGCTAAATGAGAGATGCTGAGACCTACAGGACAACTCGTTTGGCTTTGGACATATGGGCGGCACACTCTCTGGATGAGGGCTGAGACCAGAAGTCAAGAATTTCTGGTTTCATTAAACCGTAAGTTACATGTGAACAATAAATATTCATTAAACGCATGATTTAATTTTGCTTTTGTCTATCTGTTTTCCCAGTATTAAACATAATATTGCCTGGTACATAGTAAGTGTCCCCAAAAATGCATGATTAATGAGTCAATAAACATATGAACTAGTGAATAAATCAATCAGTGTACAGAGGAATGAGCATTCCCATACTCATCTGCAGGAAATTATTGCACATAGAGCAATACACCAACCCTAGATCATCAATCTTTGCTTGCCATTTGTAGCTCCCAAAATTTTTTCACAAGTAAAGGGAATATGGCATTGTTATAGTTACTTGTATAACAGAATGTGTGCTAACAGCAGTAATGAACAAAGCCCGGGCCATGAGCCATCCCAGGCTGATGACTCACATACCACCAGAGCCTTTCGTCCCCAGCCATTATTTTCCAGCATTTTCTTGCACTGCCCTTTTGCTACAAGAATCAGTCTGGACTTAATTATTTGCTCTTTGACCTGAAGCATATAGATTTACAGCACACTTTTTAGGGATATGGGATCTTTGTTTTGGATTTTCCATAGTTTAAAGATCAGTTTTAACTAATCAGAGCTAATTAGAGATCAACAAAACTTTCAATCTCTATCTAGGGCCTGTGCAGGTGTTAAAAACCTACATAATTTCTAAGTCAAAATTCATTTCATAGGCAAGTATAGGAAGAACCTGTGTTTGGTAAATAGAATTTCTAGTTGTGCAGCTTTCAATTGACAAATACCTTAATGATGGAAAAACAAAGGACAGGAGTTAGACCTTCTAGGTTTCCAACATATTGTTATCCACTATTAGATGTGTGACCTTAAACAAATTACTAAGCCACACTAAATCACAGTTTGTCCAGCTGAGTAATGAAGTGTTGAACTCTCTGCTAGGTCTATCAACACACACACGTGTCATTTTATTATAGTCCATCTTATTCCGTAAGTTTGCCTTGTTTATCACCAAGCTTGTGAATTACTTCAGGATGTGTCAGAAACTTTCTTTTTTTGTCTCCTCCATTGCTTCCAGAACACTGTTAAATACAAAAAGCTGATCAGCAGTGAACTCGATTGAAGTAAATCAAGGTTCCTTGTGTTTCCCTACCAAGAATATGAAAACCTTCCCAAATTTATGTAAAGAAAACTCTCCGGGAATCAGAACAATATGCTGCATTTCTATAGGGTTTTTCTCCTTTGTTTTATTTCTCAGATATATGTGATCCCTTAAATATTGTGTGCGTGCATGTATTTAAAACAATCTATGCTTATTTCACTCTTGGTTAAAAACTCTATTGGTTTTGTACATAAAAATCTCAAAGAGAAATTTTCATTGAAAATGGAAAATACTCCATTTCTGCTTGCACTAATTTGTTGACAATTAACAAATGAGTCACACGCATTCCCTTCCTGTAACTAATGCACTGCAAGCCGAATTCATCAATTACAGCAAGGACACAACACTCCCTTTACCAAACATCCAAGTTTCTTGGATGTTGCACCTTTGTGTGTGTGCGTTTGCTTCCTCAGTCTCTTCCTATGTGTTCTATTCACAAATTGTCTCCAGCAAACCATGGCAAAAGTGGCTCCCTTCTCTATTGCCACTTTGCAATCTACACTTAACTGCAGGGTAACAGCAATGGAAGCCATAACTAACAGAGCCAACGCTAGCCCTCTAAATCTGCAACTGCAGCTTGGGAAAAATCTTGTATCGGGGTGTTACATGCTAGATTTAATGTGAATGTTGTTGTCTGAAATGAAAATTATTTGTACAGCTGGAATATAACATTTGCATAAGTTACAATTAAAAGGGAAAATATAATTACAAATTTTCAACTTAATTTGAATGGTTTTGAAAATGCTCATTTGGCACAGGCAACAGCTTGCAGGAAGACAGAAGACACTCTCAGAGTTGCATCCCTTTGTCTGGGTAGCAGTAGTGAGCTCATTTGGAAGTGCTTGCTTTAACCCCTGAATCCCAACAGCAACCAGCATGGAGAACCTAAAGTACAAGGCAGTGTTTGTTTTCAAAATAGGATTACAACAGGCACAGTGATTCACAAATATTTGCATCTTTTAATTGTTTCTAAAAATGAAGCGGCAAGTGGCATTACACAGGAGTGTTATTTCTCCCATGGAGCGAATGAGCAGTGGAATTTTAACTAGTTTCATTCCCTTTCAGTTCTCAGATCTGAGATCTTCGGTCACATCTCCTGTACAATGTTTTCCTCATATCACAGTCTCTTTAATGGCTCCAGTGTCTGACTTTTTTCCTCCTTAATTACATGTCTTTTTCTTGTAGCTACTTCATGCTGAAGGCCTGTCATTCTTCTCAGAGACAGTCTTGGCTAGGTGTCCGTGGACCGAGTCCGTTTGTTCATTTGTTTTTAGGATTTCTTTTCTAAGAGGCAAAGGAACCCTTTTATTATCCTCAAACACAAAAATTGAAATTTTCATAAAATACTTTGTACAGCATGTTTACTTGAAACCCTGCTTCCCCAAAGTCTTGATATCTGTGATTATTATGCAACATGCATTGTGTTGCATCAATGAGTTTTGCAAAAGAGAGGAAAAAGAGAAAATTATTCCTTTCTGTCTTTCCCAGAAAAAAGCACCCAAAAAGACATATAAACAAAAAAATTACTATTACTGTAAATTACAAAATGAACTATGCCTTTCTGTTTTCCCGATCTTTCTTTTCATAGTTATCTCCAAATAATGAGACACCAGAAGATGCTCTTTAAAAAAAAAAAATTATAAAAACTGATCCTTTGTTCTATTTACCCTGGAATCTGAAAAGGAAACTCCATGCCAAAGAGAAAAACATAAAGTAATAATACAACCCAATTTTATCTTTTTCCTGAGAAACCACAAAGTTACTCAGTTAATCAAGAGTATTATTAAGTAGTGTGATTTTTTTTTTACTCACAGAAATCCTGTTTATTTTAGGAAGAACAAATGTACAGCAATGAGAGGACCACCACACCACCTTCAGGAAAATGTTCCTGACAATTACTTGCTGAAACCAATGAGAAAAGTACCTTTCTCAAGCCCTTGTGAATAATCATCTTTTGGGCAATAGACTTAGAATAACTTCATCATTCTTAACTGGGATGTAAATGTAATACATATATATAATAAGTGCATATAAATGTAATTGATCTTGAAAAGAATTCCAAGATTTTAATAAACATTATGCTGGGGTCTATAGCTTCTTTCCTAGTCCATCAGCTTTCCCATGTCTTTCTTCTTTGATATGTATTGGACAATTGTAACCAGCCCTAGGTTTGTATTCAGTCATGAACCAATAGCAGGCCATTTCCTCAAATGATATTTCCCAAACGGGGGAGATTTGACACTGCTGAGATCATTTTAGTTGCCTATACCCCAATATTTCAGTTATCTGTTATTTTTCAATGTAACACACTTGTGATTTCACCAATTTTGTCAATAATCAGAATTTATCAAAGAATAAGGCTAAATTATTCCATTTTAAATCGACAGAAAGAAAATATTGAGAAAAAAGTGCAGACGGTATGCAGGTAAAGCAAAGATCATGAAAGAAGTATGTAGATGACTAAAGTTTAGGAAAGTGTCCTAGAAAAATCACTTCTTCATCAAGAGCTGAGCTCTTAAGGAAAAAGAAAAGTACTTCTCAGAAAATTTTTGGAAGACAATGAAAGCCCCAGTAAAGAACCAAATATTTCTCATGTTTACTTTTCCCTTTAATTCATGAAAAACATTTTTCATAAGGACCAAAAGCACCACAGCACAAGGACTTTCCTTGCGTGCCAAGAGTGGGCCTGGAGAAGCACTCTGGGCAAGATGCAGGAATTTTTTGGCCAAGTTTCCTCCCAAGAAGGCAAAGGGTAGAGGAGCTCCTCAGGCAAGTTGTGGAGATGGCGTGGGTTGCCTCTGGCGGCTCCGCGGCTCACCATAGGGCAGGATTGGAGTGACGCTGAGCACCAGGCAAGGATCGCCCACAAATGAGGGACACTGCGTGGGGCTCCCACAGAGGGAAGAAACCAAGTGTGCAAGGGTGCAGGTGCGGGAAGAGCCGTCCTCGCCTCCCACGCTCCCGCACCTCCGTATCTTGAGCTCCCTCTGTCTTCCCTTCTCTTCCCACCTTCCCTTCCTTTCTTTCCTCCTCAACTGCCTTTCACCAACTGAACTGATTATAACTGTGTAACGTCTACTTTTATTATTGAATTTCTTTCTGTAAAGTTCTTTGTTCACTCTTTTGAGTCTTAATATATGGGTGACTTCAAAATGTTATATTCCGAGTTCTCCAAAAAAGTTAGAATTAGGCTAAAAATGGCCAGCTGTTGGCTTTTTCTTTATGTGGTTGTGGGATAGATATTTTGTGTGATTTAGTGTCCACTCCCACCTCCACCATTGAAAACAGAGTGAAAATTAGAGCTGAAGAAAAAGAATAATTTTCCCTTTTTGGTGGGAGGAGTATCGCATGCAATACATTACAAGAGTAATTTTGAGAGAGTGAAAAAAGACAAAGAAGATTCTCGGGAAGGCTGTATCCGAGAACCATTGTGTTCTGGTGTTCTTTCTACTATCCTGAAGAAGTCTTTCCATTTCCAGTGGTAACCAAGGGAAGTCCAGAGTTATTCACCATTAAGACAAAATAGGTCATTCTTAAAATGTTCCTTTACATCCTTCTTTACATAAGCTGCACCCCTAGAGTGAATGTCAGAATCCATGGGTAGGGTAGAGCAGAGATTTCCTCCCCTCTTTCCCCAGAGCCCTACCTTTGATGGAGGGTGGGGGTACTATGGGATAAGGGAAAGGAGCACTAGGCTCCACCACCTCCTTCAACCACCACAGCTCCACTTCTGTCTCTTTAACAGAGCCATCATTGGAAATTTCCTTTGAAAAGAAAAGGTCCTGCGTTTTAAAAACTTGGAACGTCGTGGGATTAGAAAAGCTGATGTGCCTGGACTGACCCTGGAAAAACAGCAAACAAGTTATAAGAATGATGAATGTTTCTTCGGACTAATTGTTCTTTCTAATTCCTCACAAGGCTCATGAAATGATGTGCTGCTCTCCTGTGGGATCCATGAGTCTTGTGAATCACTCCCCACTTCCCTCATTTTCTAGTCCTTAGGCTGAGGGATCAAGGGTTAGAAGCAGGTGAAGTGGGAGGACACATAAAACAGATGGATTGGGCTGCTCTCCCCTGCAGTTTTTTGTTGTGTTTTGATTTGTTTTCTGAGATGGAGTCTCACTCAGCCACCCAGGCTGGAGTGCAGTGGTGCGATTTCGGCTCACTGCAACCACCATCTCCTGGGTTCAAGCGATTCTCCGGTCTCCGCCTCCCGAATAGCTAGGATTACAGGCAACTGCCATCATACCAGGCTAATTTTTTTTTTTTTTTTTGTATTTTAGTTGAGATGGGGTTCCACCATGTTGGCCAGGCTGGTCCTGAACTCCTGACTAGGTGATCCTCCTGCCTCGGCCTCCCAAAGTGCTAGGATGACAGGCGTGAGCCATCGCACCCGGCCTACCATTTTATATGTACTTGCCAAAGAAGTAAGACCTCTGTTCTGATAAGAGCAAGATAAGTCTAAATATTTCTTACAGACAAAGCTGACAAGATTCAAAAAGTGGTTTAGATAAAAGAGACTCAATTCCGAAGGGGCGTTTGATTCCCAAAGGGAAGAAGACGCACTTTATCTGGAACATCATGTTGTCACAGAAGAACTTCACAAGTGTGCCAGTCAGAAGGGAGCCCTGTGAGTAAGTAAAAGGAAGTGTGAATAACTGCCTAATTGGTGGACGTGAAAACTGGACAGTCTCCAAAGTCATCAGAGATGACCATGCTTGCCGGGCAGCTTCCTAGACTAAGGGTGAGTCCATTTGTAATCAACCCAGCTGGGAGGTGGCTGGGAGATTTAGGGCCCAGAAGACTGGTTAACCAGGATAAAGCCATTTACAACAATCAGGCATGACATCATCTGCATGGCTGAGATCCTCTGGAGCATTAGTTCTAGAACTTCTTGGGGCCACTCCAATATAACAACACTCAGGAATCACCTCCACTCCTGCTGGGGCAGGCGGTGGGAACAGATATAGAGAGGATAAACTTTATTGCAAGGAATGAGGAACAAGGAACTGATTTTGATGAGGGGCATTGTCAATCATTAGTTCCCATGACAGCCATGAAGGTGGAGTCCTGTCCCAATCAATACTAGAAGAGGTGAGTCCACAGACCACCCACAGACCAAAGAGACATCAAGTGGCCTTTGAACCATAGATTCAAAGCCTCCTCTCGACAGGAATATCAGGGAGCTCTTTGTATCTAGTTTTCACATGTTAAAACTGTTACTAGTTGCCTCTCCTTCCCACTCCTATGCTTGCCTAGAAAATAAAGTCCAAATTCCTTCACATCAAGTCTCTTCAAAATTCAGCTCATTCTACTTTCTCAGCCTTCTCTCTTGCCATGCCCCGGCCTGTTCTCTGTCTTGTAGGGAATACAGGTTGCACTAGCCCCTTGGTCTGGTTATGTCCATTTCTAAAGTCCCTGGCAAAATCATGTTCATCTTTCAGGATGAGGTTCAATTTTCATCCTTCCCTACATAGTTCATGACTCCTTTGTGTTAAAGACACAGTTCAAACGTCTACCTTAGCACCTTACTCAAAGAAGAGCATAAGGAGAACAGTCCTTGCTTCAGCCTCAGTTCAGACATCCTTACACAGATCTAGCAAGCCAGTGATGTGCACTCAGGAGTCACATAGCACTGAGAGGCTTGTGAGCCCCAGGGTGACTGTGGAGTAGAGCTTTGGAGTGTGATGTCAATTTCTTGCATCTATGCCAAATCTGGCCCCATGGACACATGTCTAGGTCCTTGTGGATGGGTGATTAACATCATGAATCTAAAGCCAGTTGCCTGGATTCAGATCTCAATTCTGTTGCTTATTGGTTGCCTTGAGTGAGTCAGTTAACCTCTGTGGAGATAACATGGATCTGTTGTGAGCATCACACAAGTTAATGTATGTAAAACTCTCTCAACACTGCCGGGCACACAATGAGCTTCGCGTAAGCATCAGGTACTACATTTAGGAAGAGAGATCGTGGTAAGTAAAAGTTTAAAATTCTTCAGTTTGGGAGCACAAGCCACACTAATTCAGAACCACTGAGTTGAGGGAAATTTAAAGAGGGTGATCTTCCTAACTCCACTTCAATTAGAAGCAGCTTAGCTCATTGAAGTGGTGGCATCGTGGTAGGACTAGAAGCAAGGGTAGTCCCAGCAGAAGGCTTGGGCACATGAGGGGGCAGCGCTGCTCAGACAGAGGTGGCAGCAGGGGCAATGGCATCACCAGGTGGTCTCAGCAGGGGCAATGGCACCACAGGTGGTGTCTCAAGACATTCAAGGTGCTCAGTGAGTGCAGACCATGCAGGAGAAGTGACAGAAGCCTGTTGGAGGTGATGACACCCAGTAGGCATGGGTCACTGTCCGCAAAGGCAGCGATGAACAGCATGAGAGGTCAGCACTCCAGGGACACCATAAAGTAGATGTCAACCTTATTCACATGTCCATGGGAGCAATTCCTTGGGGTCGACCAGAAGTGCATGGAGGTGAAGCTTTGCCAGGTCCTCATGAATCCAGTGTGACAAATTCCTCAAATTACCATTAGTGTGGGCTCTTCCAGAAGAGGAATATTGGGAAATCATAGAAAGCACAAGCTTTAGAATCTGTCAGGCTTATACTCCATTCAATTGAAAACACTTCCTAGGTACCTACTTCATGCCACAGGCTCTGCTCCAGTTGGTAGAAACACCACAGTGAGCGAGGTAGAAAGCAGCCTCCTCACAGGATGTTCACCTGACAGAGGGAGACACAGTTGCTAAATACGTCAGCAAGTACATTAATGAGATGTTGCATGTGGTAAGAGCTGTGAAGACAATAAAACGGGTAGTGATGCGTTGAAATGAGTAGAGCAAACTACTTAAATAGAGAAGCCAGGTCAGTCTCTCATTCACAGTGAGGATGCAGTGGCCAGAGAGGCAGCCTGGGGAAGATCTGAGGTGAACCCTCAGGTAGGATGGGCTTGGCAAATTGGAGGAACAAAAAGAAATATAGTAAGTCTAAAACAAGGATCAGCAAACTACAGTCTACGGGCCAAATCCAGCCTGCTGCCTGTTTACGTCAATAAAGTTTTATTGGAACATACTCACACTCATCTGCTTATTTATTTTCTATGTCTGCTTTCACGCTATACTAGCAGAGTTAAGTAGCTGCAAGGGAGAATGTATTGCCTGCAGACCCTAAAATGTTTATATCTGGCCCTGTGCTGAAAAGTGTGCCAATCCTCGTCTAAAGCATTGTAAACAAGCTACCGGGAGAACAGTAGGAGATGAAGTTTAAGGGGTCGGGGAAGGGTGGCAAACTCTGCAGGGCCTTGTAAGCCATGGAAAAAGGCTGGGATTCTGTTCTGCATGTAATGGAAAGTCACTGGAAAAGTCCAAGCAGGGAGCATGTGATCTGGCTTACGTTCTTACAAGGCCGCCCTGGGAGCTAAAGAAGAGTCGATTTCCAGTGTTTGGAAGATGGTATCATAGGGCCAGAAGGCAGCAGGAAAGTCTATCAGGCGGCTACTGCAGAGCCCAGTGAGAGACAGAGGTGCCAGGGATGGGGATGGTGGCAGTGCAGGTGCAACAAGTGATCAAGGTATATTGTTTTAGGTAATATTTTAGGTATAACAGGCATGAGAACCCTTATTCCACTGCGTAACCTTAGGCAAGTTATTCCAACGCTTTAAGCCCAGTTTCTTGTCAATAAAACCCTCAGAGCACTATGGTGCGGATTGAATTACACAATGCATCTGAGATACCTGTCAAAAAGTTAAGTGTTCAGTAAATGTCGGCTATGATTACTGTTTGTTGCTGTTGTTGTCTGCTGACTGATGAGGCCTGTGGAAAGATCAGGTTGCAGCACACAGCTCTCTGTGTCAGCTAGTGGTGCACTTCTCTCTCTGATCAAATTTGTGAGTTCCCTGGAGACAAGGAAGCACCATTATTCATCTTTATATCCCCAAAAGTATGCCTGGCACATGGTAGATGTTTAATAAATGTTTATTGATTAAACTATTATTTTTAAGGAAGGAGGAGTATTATCTATTCTGCCATTTTTCACCAGAAGTGTTTTGTTTTCAGGATTGATGTAGTACATTTTTGTGACAGAGAACCATTCCAAAGATACAGAGGTAGCTGTCTCTAAGGAAAGCTGGTACCTAGCAAAGGAAAATTCAGATGCTATTCTTTGGAAAACCTCTAACCTGATATAATATGTCAATGTTTGCAATATTATGTTGAATCTGGGCTAAAAATTCACCATGCACAAGAAATCCAATCTTATCAGATACATCTACATATCAAAAATCTCTGCCATAGTGTGGATGAGAATATTGAGTCCAAAAATCATTGTTCTAATGTGTCCAGATGTTTTCAGACTAATTTCAAAGCAGTTGGACATTCTGATGCCTTGCCCAGCTATATTGAAGGGTCCTCCATTTTGCATTATTGCCTCCTTCCTTTTAGTGATTCATTATTCTGCCTTTAAAACTAAAATTACTTAGATTAAAATTGAGACTTCCAAATTATTTGTCAACTTTCTTATCCTTTGGCATTACCACTTACCAAGAAAGACTAGAAACCTACACTTCTTTAGGTGTTAAATGACACAAATTTTAAAATAAAAAATGACAACGGTAAAATAGATACATACTTCTAAGTGACATTTTTAGTTTTAAAAAGTGGTTAAATACCATACTGGTCATAAAATACAAAATTATAAAACCTTCAAAGAGCCAAAAAATAAAATGTCACCAGTTGCTTTATCTGTTGTATTCATAGTACTAAATGTATTCTCAATATATATACATGTTGCTATATCTGAAAGTGGAACTCTAATTTATTAAAAATTAACAAATTAAGACTAGCTGAGAAATGTATTAGAAGCAGTCACCAGATCATAGCAGTACTACACAAACTTACCAATTTAGTTAACAAACCCTAAAAGAATGAGAAAATGAAAATAAGGAAAATACTTAAAAAACAGGACACTAAAAAAGAGGATCCCTTATTATAGTAAAGAAAACATTGAAATCCTTGAAACACCAGGGAGAAGCCATGAGGAAGGATTTTTTTTTTTTTTAACACAAAGGCTGGCATCTCACAAATAACGTATGTTCTATATTATGTGGCGGTTGCTATGGTAACAACCTTTATTTTCTGAAACAGTACACAGATGTGTACAACATACTAACTTACTGGTTATAAATTACAGCTTTTCCCATAGTTCAATAACTTAAGAATTTCACATTTTTGAAATCTCAGAAGTTCTGTTGTTATTACATTTCTTTTATGAGATAATTTTCCTTGTACTTTCAAAATGAGAGTGGTCACAAGCAGACCAAGAGAAAGGAACAATGAGAAAATGGGGTCTCTCAGAAGGTAGCAGTGGACTGAGAACCGTGTCTATAGAGTCTGTAGGAAGCCCACTGAAAGAAGGAGAAAATTACTTGAATGAATTAGGTATCATGAACAATAGCCATGAGAAATAAGTCGCCAGCAAAATGATGTCACAAATGAAGTTATGAATTGATTCCTTATTATAAGGTGCCATATTTGTAGTTTTAAAACAACTGAAAATTATTTCTTATAAGTGTTACAAACAATATAATTTTACAAGGTACAATAGTGTGGCTGCATGAATTAACCTGGCTTTCTGACTTCAAATGAAATCTTTTGAGTCTTGAAAAGACCCGAGCCTGGGGAAAACTTATTATTACTATATTTAATAAGGGATTTGTATCCTTTTGTCAGGTTATAAAGCAAAAGACAGATTTTTACTTATTGGGATATTTTTATATCCTAACCTTAATCAACAAATACTTGAAAAGTGCCTTCTCCATGCAGGGAGCTGGCTGTCCATGCTTAGATGCATATTGACATGTGTAGAAACATAAGTTATAGGGAAGTTCCTTTCTATAGATGATTTTTACCTATTCTAAAAATATATTATATTTTCCATGTGGATCTGAATATTTTCTTAAAATAAGTAGTTCGCATTGTAGATTTTTTAGTGTTATCAAAAAGAATCATCTCTGCAGCATTTACGAGGTGAGAGTTCATTACCTGGGAAACATTGGAAAAATAAGCTTGTATAGTTAGCATTTACAGTTAAAAAACCATCTGTCTTAAGAAAAAAGATTTCTAATTATAAGAAAATTGTAAGTACCCTTACATAAAAAGTAATAAAGCACCCCTGATTTAGAAAGTCCAGAAATTGCACTGCTAATGGCTTTTCCTAACAAATATAAAACACTGGGAACTGCCATTTCAAGTCACAATACAGTTACATTCAAATTCAAAATTGTCTTATAGCAGCAATGACAATGAGAAACAATTGAATACTGTGCAGATAAGACCAAATCATTTCGAAAAGCCTGCACCATTAAGTGGTTGTTAAAATTTTTGCTAATGCTTTCCACACACACTACTTTCTATATCTTTTAGAGATATATTGAAAATGGGACCATAACTAATCCATTCAAATCCTTATGCTATCAGAGAGAGAGACAGAAAGAGAGAGAGTTAAGTTATCACCTAATGGGGGCTTAGAGGCTAGAACTCAGAACCCAATAGAAAAAGAGTACTTCACTGCTAGGTGAATTTTAAAAGTATTACTTAAATTACATTTAAGTCATCAGATAATTATGAACTTTCTTCTCTTTTATATTTATATGGCATATTTATTGAATTGCACAGTATGCTTTTACAATAAAGTGCTTTTTACGTTGCCGCCTTTGTTCATCCAAAATAAAACTGACAGTTATCCTTTTATAAGCTATTCTGAGAACATTTTCTCTTCTTTGAAGCTGATTGATGCACTACTTTAAATGTTCCTGCAAATATCTTTTCAATTCAAGTTTTTGCATAATGTAATAAGAAGATAAAAGAATTCTATACTTCAACAAGAGACATTACAAAGCAAGTAGAGACATTATCAAGGGCATTAACATGCTCCTAATAGCAATAAAACCTTTTAACTGTCTGATGTAGAACATGCTCCCACCAAACCACCACATATTATGATAATTGGCTCCAATTTCTGAATCTTACATTGTAAAGTTACAAAGAGTTAGGTAGAACTGAAAAACAAATCTCTAATACTCATCTTGTTACTGTTTCCATTATAAGATGTTTACTTTCTCCCTCTGAGGAAGACTGGTCTGGTCTGTTGTGCTGCTCTTTACTGAGCTCTCATATTTTTGCATTCTGTCTCATTTTTATTTCTCCTCATTGACATCAAGACACTTTTTTTCCCAAATAACTCTTTTCTAACTCCAAAACATCACAGTAACACAGATAGCATTTTCCTCAGAATTTCAGTGTAACAAATGGGTTCTCTGTGCATGCCTCTGTCACATCTCATTCACTTTATGTGTTCTCTCATCACCGGAAGATACAACAGGGAAAAACAGTCCATGAGGACGCTTTGATTTTTCTTTACAACGCGTTACTAAATGACATGAGTAGCCTTTCCATCCTGGCCAAAAGAAATATAATTTCAAACTAAAGCCGAGTTCAGATTCTGTAAAATTAAATCGCAAAGAAACAGTCACTCTTGGCTTTATTCCTCTTAGACAGGGAGCAGGGCAGTGGGGAATTGACATGAGCCGTTCCTCAGTGATTAACCTGCAGTTTATGTTGTTTCTAGGTGACGTGCCCATCATGCAGGAAGCTTCTCCGAGGCTGGGGAGAGCAAACTTGTCTGCTTTGAGAAGTGCAGATGTATCAGGATCCAGAATCGGACTCTGAAAAAGCTGTCATTTCATGTCTCTAAAACAGCCTTTGATTTAATGTACAAGATGTCAAGAAGTAAAGAACAATAAAATAAAAACAAAAAGGGGAACTATTTCAATTAAGAAGCATTTATATATCAATTCTTGGAAATCACACAAAATAAAAGCTGTCAGAACCAATCTCTGTTTAAAAGGTTGATTTTTTTTGTGGTGCTTACATACAACATGCAAGACTGGGGAAAAAAAATACAAATTATTAGCACAGAGCAATCAAACTTAAAAATTCCTTTCTCATTAGAGAGATATCTGGTTATTAAATTTTCCTAACGGATCTAGGAAAAGTGTTTTTGTGGCTGAGACTGAGGACTGAGGAGAGAAGGAAAGAAATAAACCCTCATACAGAAAAAAAGTCACACATGTAATCTCCAGTTCTACATGAAGGAGTTTCATGCATTTTCAAAAATTTAATTTTTAATAGACAATAATTAAAAGCCTCATACAACAGTCTAAGAATCTGCCTTTTATTGCTATGGGTTTTCAATGATGTTTGAATGCCATTCTCAGAGAATGATAAATATTTCTTTAAGGACTGCCCTATCACCCCAGTAATCAAATATCCTAAAGGTGAATTGAGAAAAAAATCTTTATAAAATTTGAGGCAACCTTTTAGTTAAGAGTATAATAATATTAAGTAAAGATATAAGCATTGCCAAATACAAATAAATAAAGCTCTTCTAAATGTGACTTCTTATTATGGAAGACATCACTTTCATTTTCATTTAGGTTTTTTTGTTTTGTTTTGTTTTGTTTGGGTTTTTTTCTCAAATTTATTTATTTTTTAAATTAACAGAAAATCATATGTATTTACCATGTACAACATGATGTGTTGAAGCACATGTACACATTGTAGAGTGGTTAAAGCTAGCTTATTAACATATGTTCATTTGTTTTTAAAATATGCTGTTTAAGAAACATGCATTATACTTCCAACTTTATTCCTGTTTTAAAAATTTTTATTATGCATTTTATTCCACATTTTTTATTGAAAAGGCTATTGGGCAGGAAAAGAAAAGATACATTCATCTGCTGTCCCCCAAAAGGTTTGTATATATCAGGGGTATACCCCTTTCAATGGCCTATTTCTGGCACTTCATTTTTTTTTTTTTAATCAAGTTTTTCTGAAGGGGAATATTTAAAGAAGAAAATTCACTCCTTCATCATCAAATCAAGAACTTGTCTTAAGGTAAGCCTTCCACAAGCAATAAAAGAAACAGCCTAAGAACTTCCTCCAATCAAAAGAAGAAAAATAACAAAATCAGCTCACCCGTGATTTCCTTAATATACTTAAAAGAGATAAAATCCCATTGATGCCTCTAAAAATAAAAATGAGGAAAGGGCAACTTTATTGATTCCTTGCAAACCAACGAACGTGTAGCTTATTGATAACACTAAACACCATCTAAGCCTTTAGTGATTTTCAACCAAAAGTCTGCCTCTGAATGATGGTTTAAATCATCGTATTAATATATTAGGGGAAAATTACCATGGGAGACACTTGGAAATTAATTAAAAACCCTGCACTCAGTTTGTTTGTGAGAGAAGATAAATATCACACATGGGAAAAGATGCCTGACAACCGCCATAGTTTTCAGATCCAAAATTAGACCCTGACAGCTATGTCTTTGTATGACTCTCCTTGGGGTATGATAAGCAGAAATATAGAATATGAAGATTTCTGATAGAAGTATTTATTACTGACACTTCCGAAACATTCCATGTGTGGCATCAGCAAAGCATGCTTCACCTCAGACAGAAATGTCAGGTTTTCTTCCAAGATTTGTTTTTTTCTATTCCTCTGCCCCCATTCCCATCCCTCCCTCCCTGTCCGCCACTACCCCCCTTCTCTTCCAAAAGATGATCTTTTTTTAGAAGTTCAACAGCAACCCCTGGTGGAACTCAGCAGTTGTTTCAGCCTGAGCGCAGTTGTTCAAGCAACTCCATTCATCTTGTCAATAAAAAGAAAAGTCTGTACATGTGTATATTACCCCATCAGTGTGCAGTTCCTGCAGGTCAGGGATCAGAATACAACCCGGCATGTACAAAGGCAGTTCTTTGTGGTGGTTAATTTCAGCCAGTTTTGGAAGCTGGAGTTTTGAAAAAATATATATATGTAACAAACAATAAACATCTGTCTCCAATGTCACATTCATTTTATGCAGGAAGACCAATAATTAACTGCTCATGAATAACGCTTACCACAGAGTGCGTCAAAGTGAAGAGGTTCCGCACATATGGGGGGGTGATTGGTATTTTGTTTGGCTCATGTTGTGACAGATTTGGCTTTGTCACTTAGCAAAATGAGCTATACAAAGTGACAAAGAAGGGGTTTCTCTGGGTCAGAGCTCAGAAAGCACCACAGTATGCCACTGCACCATCAGAATGGCATGCCGGCCTTAACAAGAAAGCCCACCAAAATCCTCTTCAGAGAGGGCATCGCTATTCCTTTCGGGCTTGGTTGGCAGCCCCAGATTACCATGTGAGGCAAGGGGGAGATGTGTGGCTCTTTGTTTGCACTCAGCAGGGTCAGTCTGTGCACTTCACAAATGTGCCTGCTAGAGGGACTCAAAGCCAACTCCACTCCCTCTGGGGCCATCTCCCAAGAGAACAGTCACTTTTTTCTTAGCACAAAGGCACAGTCCTATTGCTAAGCCCCACGCCTTTGGGGCTGCATCACACCAAAGGAGCTGCCATCTCAATTCACACAGAGGTGCCATCTAGGTTCCTGGTGGCTCTGATGCCAGGCAAGGAGGAGACTTGCATAGTGAAGAGGATGGCTCTCCTGACAGATTCTCATGTGCTCCAGGGTTGAAGAACACAGCAGCCATTCACCCTCCAGGACACTCATGTTAGGACACAGGTAAAATGAGAAATTTACTCAAAGACCCAAAAGTCTACTTGAGTAAATTTATTCAATGTGTATTTGCTTACGTATTTTAACTTTTCTCTTCTTAAATGATGAGTTTATTAAGAGGAAAAGCAAACAGTACGTTTGAAGTTTAAAATAGCTTCATGATAAACACTAGGATCAAATACATAATATTTTATGTGAAAACAAATTTTGAAAGTATTGTACTTCACATCAGCCCTTCACATGCCCCTGAAGCCACTTAAATCTCTGGACTGATCTCATGTGACACTGAATCAGGAAGCTGATGTTTTGAGGCCAGAGAGGATCCCATGGTAGGCCACTTACTGAGTGCCTAGTGGGTGTCACGCACTGGGGAATAGGAGGGATCAAAAGAAATAAGGCTTAGTCTCTAATGAATTACAATCTATAGAAGAGACATATGTGCCTAAATAATTTTAATAGAGTGTGGCAGCAATGTGCAGAGTCCTAAGAAATACACAGACACCCTTAGCTCAGCTAAGGGGTCAGCAAAGGCCATTTACGGAGATGACACTTGCACTGACTTAAAGAAAAATTAGAAATTAGCTACAGAAAAGACGGGAAGAAGACATTTTAGGACAAAATAGAAGAAGAATTACTAGGTCACAAAGAGCGAAGGTGTAAAACTACATGGTATATCCAAAGAACTACAGGCAGCTTGATGTTGCCAGAGCATGAAGAATAGTATCAGAAAGATGGGAGCAGAGGCAGGAAAGGTGGGGAGCTTCTCTGCCCTCCCAAAGAGACGAGATCTGTCCTATGGGTCATGGAGAACAAATAAAAGACATTATGTAAAGGAGTGACCAGATAGGGAAGGAAGGAGGCTGAAAGTCAGAAGACTGACAAGGAGTTTGTTGGGAAAGAGGATAAGGGCCAAGAGAAAGAGGATAAGGACCTGAATTCTGGTAGTGAAGATGGGGCTGGAGCAGAAATAGTAAGTATAAGAAATATTCAGAGGTCAATACTGAAAAGAGATAGTGATTTATTGGATATGGACCCTGAGGGATGGGTCTTAGGTAACTCCTAGGTTTCCAGCATATGAGACAGCATAGATTGGAATGCCATCAACAGGGTTAGAGACTGCAGGGATTGGAATGGGTTTGAGGGGAGAAGATGACACTTTAAAGAAGTACTTCTCAAAATACATCCTCAAAAACCCTCCACTGGCCTCCAGACTGCTCCTTGTAACACTGATTATTAACACTGCCCTTGAATGTCACGGCGGGAGGGGGACCTAACAGATCAATAAGCCTGGTCACTTTCAAGTTGTGTGCCATCGAGTTGAGGGGTGCCAGGGCAGGCAGGACTCCAGGCTGCCTCCCCAATGCAATCCAGGAAGGTTTACTTTTACCTATTGTGCACATTATAATTCTTCATAAGATTTAGATCATGAAAAGAAAATTACAGTTTGAAAACTGCCGACAACCTCTTCCTTTTACAGAGAGGAAACTGAGACTCGTGGAGGTGAAATAATTTGTCCACAGACACAAGTCTGCAGCAGAGGCTGAGCTAGATCTGTGACACAGAGTTCACCACATGTCAATTCCAAGTGTCCTCCATGCTGTGGTTTCCTCCATGAAGTAGTTGCTTTTGCTGTGTTTTTGGAGCTACCTTCAAAGTTAGCAGTTTCTTCCATTTTATTTATTTAATAAATATTCATTGAACATCTTCTGCAATGCCAAGCCTTCTTTTATCACTCCCATCACTCAGGCTGGAGTGCGGTGGCATAATCGTGACTTACTGCAGCCTTGATTTCCCAGACTTAGCTGATCCTCCCACCTCAGCCTCCTGAGTAGCTGAAATCACAGGTGCACATCACCACATCCGGCTAATTTTTAGTAAAGACATGGTTTTGTCATGTTGCCCAGGCTGGTCTTGAACTCCTGGGCTTTAGAAATCCACCTGCCTCAGCCTCCATAAGTGCTAAGATTGCAGGCATGAACCACCACGCCCAGCCTAACCCATTTTTTTATAGGGGAGAAATCGAGGTGGCTCATCTAAGATTACCTCACCCACTGTTCTCACATAATAGTGTTACTGAGTATAGGAGGTAAATAAGCAAACAGGAAAGTCTTAAGATCAGGCAAAAGCTGTACCTGCTCCACAGGCCTGCAATTCCATCAGTTTCCTTTACACAGGAAAGCATATTAGTGAATGGTCACAGTGAATCTTAGAGGGAGCAAGCATATGGTTAGTGCTTGTCCCCATTACCTCTCGAAGCCCAAGGAAATGCAGGGTTAATGTTCTTTTGAGATGATCATGTTTTGGAAAAACTCATTTAATAGCAATTTTGTTGATTCACTCAACAAATGTTAATTAGAAGCGACTCTACACCAGCCCTCCAAAGTGATGAGCAAGAGAGCCGGGGTCTTTTACTCTCTTGCTTATCTGGTCTTAACCTTGTCACAGCATGGTCATGGTGCTTCAGCCATATTTCTTTCCCCAACCCAATAAATGTACCTATCAGCTTTTTCATAAAAATAGGTTGAAAATGGCTTAAAAATCTCTCGAAGCTCATTTTCTGTGTCATAAATAATATTGGTTTATCACCTCTGTGTCCCTCCTTTGGGTGTTCTGGCTTCCTTCTTTCTGAGAATTCTTCTGACTGCCCTGTAGACTGCCCTTGTCTAAATGCAATGACATTAAGTTACACATTAATGGAATTCCACATTGCACATGAAGCCTCACTGGGAGCATTTAACAAAATGAAATGCTTTGGTGAGCTCTTCAAATTCATTAGAGTCCAACGATCAAAGATGTCCTGGAACAGATAACTGGATGTGGACTGGAAATAGGAGGTAGAGAGGTCACAAAGTCTTCTGGTAAGTCCTTGGAAGCATCTGATCAAATGCCAAAGATCTAAAACTTTTAGTATGACTATGAAATTAGTATAGGCCCACATCCCTAGGAATGAAAAAAAAAAAATCACACTGGGCCTAAAACCTAGTTGGTTGCCTGTGAAAAAGCAAATTGTCAAATAAAGAATGGAAAATGTGACCCAGCTCTGAGAGGCAATAGCCCTAGAGGTTAGAAATGTGGCTCATCTGCTGCCTGGAGTGGTCAAATTCATAGAGATAGAACGTAGAATGGGAGTTTCTGGGGCTAGGAGAGGGGACTGGGAAATTATGATTTGATGGGTACAGAGATTCAGATTAGAAGGATGAAAAAGGGGCCGGGCGCGGTGGCTCACGCCTGTAATCCCAGCACTTTGGGAGGCCGAGGCGGGTGGATCACGAGGTCAAGAGATTGAGACCATCCTGGTCAACACGGTGAAACCCCGTCTCTACTAAAAATACAAAAAATTAGCTGGGCATGGTGGTGCGTGCCTGTAATCCCAGCTACTCAGGAGGCTGAGGCAGGAGAATTGCCTGAACCCAGGAGGCGGAGGTTGCCGTGAGCCGAGATTGCGCCATTGCACTCCAGCCTGGGTAACAAGAGCGAAACTCTGTCTCAAAAAAAAAAAAAAGAAGGATGAAAAAGTTTCTATAGAAGGGTGGTGGTGACGGTTGTACAACAACAGGAGTATATATAATGCCACTGAACTCTATACTTAAGAAATAATTAAAATGGGAAGTTTTATGTTATGTATGTGTTAACACAATTGAAAAAGTGGAAGCTGGGCAGGAAAGAAGTGTGTAATGGATTGTCCACATGAGTTCATTCTGCCTAGTTCCTAAACCAGAATGTACCCACATGACTTGACCTTTGGCTTCTTCATATACAAATGTTAATCATAGTGCCAAATTCACCGTTGTTTGAAAGGATCAAATTAATTCTTGAATGTGAAGGGGAAAAAAGCACGTGGCTTATATAATTATTCAACAAATATTACCTCTTATTACTCTATCTCTTCCAGATATTTCAACTTGCCACTTACTACTGTGATTTAAAATATTATACAATGTCTCCAATAAGTTTGTGAAATTTTGTTTAATTACCACATTAGATATAACTTTTTTGCAGGTAATGCACCATATGGGAAAAAAGTAGTTTCAAAATATTGTTCTTCCTTCCTCCACTTTTATTTCATTAAATTTAGTTAGGATAGGATTAAAAGTCAAAGCAAACATTCTATCAGTTAGCAGCATTCGACTGAAACCAAAAAAGTCCCATTGGTATGGGAAACTGATTGCAAATAAAATGGGTTAAGGATTCCTTGAAACACATCTTATAACACCCCATGTCTTTCTGAATTAGAGAATGTTCTGTAATACCTGACAAGTATTTGTCAAGACAATATACATCAGTAAATTTAATTACACATTTATTGAGCTTATATTTTGTACAAAATACTGTGCATGGTGCTCCAAGAAAAGTTACGATGTAACATACATGTCCTTGTTCTCAAGGAGCTTGCTGTCATGAAGAAAAGTCAATTTCCTCAGCAAGTCTTGATTACATACTTCTCCCAAGACAATTCTGAATAAAGGTAAGAAAAACTAAAGATTTTTTCCCAGCCATAAGAAACCTTTGGTTGAATCACTGTGTCTTACACCATAGCTTAAAGGATATATTTTCCTTTATGCATTCTGATATTTGAGAATAATAAATTCAAAAATTACTGGAAAAAGAAGATCTGCAATTGACTGCCTAGGGAAACTATAAAAATCCTTTCAAAATTCCCACCAGGAGTAGAGAGAAGTGGATTCAGATACAGCCTGAAATCTTCCCAAGCTTTCTCCACTGGAATTCTAATTAGTGAGACCCCTTTAAGCAATTTTAAAGCTGCTTAATTTAAATACAGGAAGTATTTCCTTAGGCTCCATGATACTTTGGCAGAGCTGATCCTATTTCCTGAGATTAAATAGAAGAAAATTCTTTCCTCAGGAGATTGAACCACATACAATAAGATCATTCATTAGAATGTTCATATAAATTCAAAATATTCCTGGGGAAGACCAAATGTCTTCTTCATAAAGGGTAACAGCCTAGAAATGCTAAGTGGAGTCATGACTGGTTTTACTCTTGAGTTTTGGCCTTTGTGGAATGCAGGTTCCCCAGGAAGAATTATTTCAGTGATAACTCATTTTCATAATGAAGCCAAGTACAAGACAGCTTAGATTAATTAATTAATTAATTAGTTAGTTAATTATTAAATGTTTTATTCTAAATAAAAACCATCTGTCACTATTATCTGTTTTTTAACAGTATTGCTTCCATTCATGAAAATAAAGCCATACCTTCTGTAATGTGATTCTTACTCTACTTTGTACCACTAAAGACTTGGCAATAGGAAAATCTTATAAACTTTAGGAAGTCCGCATTTTGACCTGTCAGGGAAAGGGAAAGCTTAATACCAAAGCCTACTACTTAAATGCCTGATTGGTAAGGGGAGTGCAAAAAAGATACTTTTATAACTTTTGTATTGTTCCATAAAAGAAAGGGGAACAATTTGTCATCTCTTGCCATCCTTCTGTAAATTTATATCACCTCACTAAATTTGATAGCTAAACAGTGTTCTGACGGTTGTAGAGACTTGTGTGTCAGATTTAGAAATGTTATTGTTGAGGTTTACTTTGATGGTGAGATTTTAGAAGCCTATTTCCCTGCTAAATAAATGTATTATAGAGTGATGGATAACAGAGATTCTAAGGATTACAATGAGAGATCAAGGAGTTCACCTGCAATATCTATTGCATTGACAGCCGACTTTATTGAAGTTTCACAATATTAACTGCCTCTCTGTGGACTGGCTTAACCAGGTAGGTGATTATCAATTTATCACCAGTCAAAACACAGATTGCTTCATGTACAGTGTCTGTGGCATAATCATGTACCTTGAATCGCAGCAAACTCGAATGATCCTACTAGGATGATTCTTATAAGAGTGAGAAAGAAACATTAGTTGGGAACTTCTCTAATGAAATTGTGTTTAATCCTCAGTTTGACAGAACATCATTCCTGGAGCCTAGATCAAGAATTCACCATTCCAAAAGAGGGTAAAGAAAGCCTGAGAGAGAGAATGGAGAGAGAACTAAGGTTTTTCACTTCCTCTTCCTGAGCTTTGCTTCCTTTAACAACTGTTCACTCCCACTCCAGGGACAGAAGGCAAGAAATTGACCAGTCCTCAAATTCCACTTCAGAGGCGAAGACTTGTGCCCTGAAACTCCATCTAGTGGTATACGAACTGATTGAATTGCATATAGAAAATTATCTGGGATAACCATGGACCAGCACCAAGATGCCTGGACTACCTCTTTGACTCTATTTTCAATACAGCAAGAGCTTTTAAGTTTTATAATTCCACTCTATTTTCTGATTCTATCTTTTAACAAAGTCTGATCTTTTTCCACTTATTGAATTCCATTAGCTGCCATCCCAATTAATATTTGTTAAAGTCAGGCAATGAGAGAGAAGATTTTGGCCTTAAGTTTTTGTCTGATCGGGGCACAAATAAATAGCTGCACTAGGCAGGAAACAGTGTAGCCTGTAATCCTAACATTTTGGGAGACCGAGGTGAGAGGCTCACTTGAAGCTGGCAGGAGTTTGAGATCAGCCCTGAGCAGCATAGCAAGATACCATCTCTACAAAAATATAAAAATTAGCCTGGCGTAGTGGCACATACCTATGGTTCCAGCTATCTGGGGGGCTGCAGTGGGAGAGTCACTTGAGCCCAGGAGGTTGAGGTTGCAGTGAGCTGTGATTGTGCCATTGCACTCCAGCCTGGGCAACAGAGCAAGATCCCATCTAAAAAAAAAAAAAGGCTACACTAGCAAAAACTAATTGACCACTATATTGACCAGGTACTATTCTAAGCACTTTTTCTCTATTAATTTGTTTAATCTTTTTAGCCACCCTATGAGGAAGTACTATTATTTTTCCTGGGTGATTCTTGAGAATTTTGATGAATAGAAATACTAAGTCACTCGGCCAAGATATCCCAGCCTGCAGATTGAGCCCAGGCAGATGACCCTAGAGCCTTATAAATTCTACAACCCAATCTCTTTTCAGTCATACACTGATTAGATTGAGATTGAGTTTCTTTGCCCTTGTTCTAGCTGCCTACGATTGTATGAAGTAGAAGTCATCTAGAGCTTCCACAATTTTTCATACAAAATGTCTGGCACTCAATTTAAAAATGCCAAATGTACCAAGAAATAGGACAAAAAGTAAAAAGACAATAGAGACAAGGCCAGAGATGATCCAAATAATAGAGTTATCAAACTTGGATTCAAATGTTCAAAACACAGAGGACAAGAAAGCTTCACCAGACAAACGAAATCTTTAAAAAATCAAGTGAAAATGCTAGAACTGAAAAAAATATAATAAAGCTAACAATTCAATAGATGAGTTTAATAGTAGACTAAACACAGGTGAAAAGAAGATCAGTGTTGTAAGATATCTCAGTAGAAAATACTCAGACCAGAGCATGAAGTGAGAAAATGAAAATATAGAGAAGAATACAAGAGACACATGGGAGGTGGCAGAATCCTAACATAAGTGTACATGAGGTCCCGGAAGTGAATTAGAGAGGAAATGGTGGCAAAACCAATATTGAAAGAGAAAATGTCTGCAAATTTTCCAGAACAGATAAAAGATGTTAAACCTCAGCAGGATAAATATATTACTAGTCACTTCACAGTAAAACTGCCAAATGATAAAGACAAATAATAAACCATAAGAACAGCCAGATAAAAAAGCAAATTGCCTTCAAAGCATCTACAATGACAACTAAGTTCTCAAGAGAAATTGTGGAAGCCAGAAGAAAATAGAATAACATCTTAAAGTGCTGAAAGAAATTGTTGGCAACTTAGTAATCTATATCCAGTGAATACCTTTCCAATTTAATTCAAAATTTTGTAGATAATACATATTTCTGTCAGCAGATCTATAGTAAAAGAAATATTGATGGGAGTTCTTTAGACAGAAAGGAAATGATCCCAGCTGGAAAGATAGAATTGCAGAGAGGAATGAGGAGCAATAGAGAGGTAAACATGTGTATAAATATAAATGACTATTGACTACAAAGTAATAATAATATTTTATGGAGTTTAAAATACATGTATAATTAAAATGTATGACAGCAATAACTCACAGCCAAAGGAAATAAATGAAGTTAATATGTTCTTAAATCCTAGCATTATCTGAGAAGTGATAAAACTACTAATTATATCAGACCCTATTAAGTAAATGATAATGTATGTTGTTATATCCAATAAATATAATTCCAAATATATCAGTAATTACATTAAATGTAATGAACTAAATGCCTCAATTAAAAGACAAAGTTTATCCAACTCAACAAAAAAATAAAAATTCAACCATATGATTGCCTAAATAAGCACATCTTAAGTATAAGGACACAGAAAGGTTGACAGTAAAAGAAAGGAAGGAGAGCTATGTAAACACCATTGTGAAACATAAAAAAGGAGATTTGACAATGGCGTTTGAAGAATTCATCTACCATAAAGACAAGATAATTTCAGATTTGTATTCTCTCAAAAATTGTAAAGTAAATATTGACAGAGTTAAAAGTATGAAGAGGTAAATCCACAATGATAGTGGATCCTTTAATGTATTTTTCTCAGTTACTTATTAAACAATCAACTAGATGGTATCATTGATAAACTTTACTTAATTGATATATTAAAAATTCTGCATCTAATAAGGGAACATGGAACATTTACCAGGACTGACCGTATGCTGGCCCATAAAACAAGTCCCCAAGTTCAAACAAATTTCAGAATATTGAAACCATTAATATATTCTCTGACCCCAGTAGAATTAAGCTAGAAACCAGTAAAAAAACACAAATCCCACAAATGTTTGGAAACTGCTCAAAGAAGAAATCACAATGGAAATTAGAAAATATTTTTGAACTGAATGACAATAACATAACATATTAAAACTTGTGGATATAGAACAACTTGTTCTTAGTAGGAAAAGCCAGTGGCAGTGGTCACTTGAGAAAAGAGGGATGATGACCAAGAGGCGACACAGGCAGGGCCCCTTGGGAGCTGATAATGTTCTATGTCTTGCAGGAGGAGGTGATTACATGAGTGTTTTACCTTTGTGAAAAATTCCCTGAGCTGCACATTTACGCTTTGGGCATTTTCTGCATGCATGCTATATTTGAAGGAAAAGTTTACTTAAAAACAGACAAGAAATTATTCCTGACTCCTCTTTTTCTCACATCCCACATTCTGTTCATGAACATTTCCTGTTGGCTTTAATTCAAAGTACATCCAGAATCTGGCCATTTCCGGCTACCTCCCCAGCTACCAATCTTGTTTGAACCAACAACACCTCTCTCTCTTCAATTTCATGACTGCTTTCCCTTTTTCTGCCCTTGTTCTCTGTAGTCTTTGGTCAACATAGCCACCGGGTGAACTGTTAATGCTGAATCAGAGCATGTCACCAATCTCCATCCACCAAATTGTCCAATTGGATTCTTATTTCATGCACAATGAAGTCCAAAGGATTGTTATAATCTTGGTCTCTACATGATTTGAAACACCAGCCCCTCTCCTATACCACCTCCTACCACTACCTTGTGTTTGCTCTGCTCCAGCCCTACTGGCTCATCACTCTTCCCAGGCAGGCCAGGCACACTCCTGCCTCATGACATTTGCACTCACCATTTCCTCTCCTTGTTTCTTCTCCTGGATTCACAAAGCAGGTCTCTCCATTATCACCTTCTTCCGTGACCATTATCTATCATTGAAATTCCCTCCACCCCAAACAACCTCCAATCCCTCTTCAGTTTAATTCACCAAATATTAATCCAGCACCAATAAGAATCAAGTACTGTTCTAGGTGCTCGGGACAAAATAGCACACAAAACAAAGATTTCTGCATTCATGGGGCTTACAGTTTAGCAGAGGAAAACAAACAATAGCATAAATGCATCGATAATTATACAGTGTGTTAGAAGTATACAAATGCTATGCATGTAAGACTAAAACAGGGTAAGGGATATTAGTGACACTGTTAAGAGGGAATGAGAAGAGAGTTGTAATTAGAAATGGGGTGTTCAAGGCAAGCTTTAGTGAGAATTAAGTCAGAATAAAATTTCGAAGGTAGTAAGGAAATCAGTCATGCAGATGTAGGAGAAAGAACTTTCCAAATGAGCAAAACAAATGCCAAAGCCAAAGGTAGGAGTGAGTGTGTCCGACATGCCTGAGGATCAGTAAAAAGACATCTATGACCAGAGTGGTTTGTAGGGCGAGCAACTGTCCAAGTTTTCCAGGGACTCAGGGGTGTCCTCGGATGTGTGACTTTCAGTGGTAAAGCCAGGAGCATCCATGGCAAACCAAGATAGTTAGTTGCTCATCTTAAAGGGATAAAGTTTTTGAGGAGAGGTCAGAGAAGTAACAGGAGGAGGATGGGAAATAGGGGTTGAAATAGGCATTCTCAGGAAGAACCATGAGAATCATTTTAAGGACCTCATCTTTTAGAATGAAAAAAGTGGGGAGCCACTGGAGAGTTTTAAAGAAAAAAATGGTATGATCTGACTTACCTTTTAAAAGACTTGGTCTGATTACAGTGTTGAAAATGGGATATAGAAGGACAAGGGCAGAAGAAAGGTCACCATCTTGAATACTACTGCAATAACCCAAGCAAGAGATGATGCTGGCTTGGAGCAAGGAACTACCAGTAGAGGTGATGATAAGTGGTCAGATTCTGGATATATTGTGAAGGTAAAAAACAATAATAATTTCCTAACAGGTTGGATGAGGTATGGAAGAGAAAGACAAAAGATAACTTCCAGAGTTTTGATCCAAGCACATAGACAAATAGAACTGCCATCAGCTGAGATGAAAACAAATGAACACAGAGCAAGTCTGGAGAGAAAAAACAATAGTTCCATATCATGTCCTCTTTTCTCCTGTATTTTCCTCCATACCTCTTACCAACATTGACATACCATATATTTTGCTTATTTATTTATCGTCTATATTCATCCACTGGAATGTAATCTCCAAGAAGGCAAAGACTTTTGTTTTCATTCCCTGCTATGTCTCCAGCATCTAGAATAAATTTATTCATTTCATAAACATTTATGGAGTACTTTCTAGATGACTGGAACTGTGCTAGGCTCCAGGAATACAGTAAGCACAATATATGTTCATAAGATTGCCAGATAAAATATAAAATGACCAGTTACATTTGAATGGCATATAAATATGAATATTTTTAGTATATATATTTTCTATACTCAAGTGTTCAAATATGTATGTTCCATATTCAAATATCCAATTATGGAACTACTTATACTAAAACTTATCTGTTGTTTATCTGGAAACTACATTTAACAGGGAATCCTGTATTTTTATTTGCTAAATCTGACAACCCTACATGCTTTCTGCCTTCAAGGAACTTGGAGTATGATAGGATATATACACAAAGAAACAATCTGTATATACAAATCTAGGAATCCAGGACACCTTCAGAGCACACAGGAGAAATAACACCTATCCTGAACAGGCCTCCAAGAAGCTTCCTGAAAGGAATGATATTGCAACTGAGACTGGTGTTTTCTAGTGGAAAAGAAGAAGAAAGAGTATTCCAGGAAGATGAAACAATATGAGCCAAGCTTGAAGGCAGGAGAGACTGCAAGGCATCCAGAAAGTTGAAACGGGTATCCTGAGTGCACCTAGAGAACATGGCTATGTGAGATGGGAGCTGAAAGAGTTACATCACCACAAAATATTGCTGCAGTGCATATTTGGCTGAGCAATTACTTTACCAGATATTTAGACCGAGGCCAGAAAAAATAAGCACCTACAGCCAAGAGCAAGAGCAGCAATAGTGACTGTCTTTCCCACCCCACCAGGCAGCTGTGGCAGCAACCACAGAAGGTTCTGAGATTCACTGCTCACCAGCGGCACTCTGTCAGGCTGAACCATCATGACCAAGGGCGTACAGTTTATTCTGAAGGGCAGTATTTTGTCCCAGCTCCCTACAGGCAGAAACAGGCAGACAGAACAAAGACTAATTTCCTAACAACAGATAGATACCATGAGGAGTCTGGGGAGGGAAGAAATCCCATGGAATTTAACCTAGCAAAATGGGCAAAGTTTGGAGCCCTTTGTGACCCTATTTTGAATCCACAGGATGGGGAAAGTCTTGTGACATTTGGGTTCCACTGGAGCACACGTTCTCAACAAGGGTGATCTTACCCAAAGGAGGAGAAAGTGGTCCTTGAGGGGGAAAAAAATCTTAGATAGTATAAGCGTTTGTTGCCTTCCTAAAGGTCACAATGCATAAAAATATATACGAGTCTACCTGCAGCATTAAAATTCCACCAGAGAATGGGGCAAGGGGAAAAGTGAGGAGAATTAAGGGGAGAAAATGTCTGAAAAGGCTGTTAGGGAAAAATAATGAGAAAAACTGAGAAACGCTAAACTAAAACAAAATTCTGCTTGAGGGCTGGAGACCGGGACAGCTTAAAAGATGTGTGGTCCTAGGAGAAGAGTAGGGGGCAAGGTTAGGAGGAGTGGAATGGAGGGCATTCTGAGTGGCAGGAGCAGCCCATGCACGGGCTTGGAGAAGGTAAACACATAAAATGCAATAGCATGGTCAAATAAGATAAGGTCTGAGAAGAGTTTATTGGATTTAGCAATTAGGAGGTCACTGGTCATTTAACCTCCTTGTGCTTCAGTTTCAATACTTGTTAAATTAAATTGAAAAATAATCTCTAAGGCAACTTACAGCTCTAAAGACTCTTTCACTACGTTGGATCTCTTTACACAGAGACACACAAACACATCCACACACTTACATGGCACTCCCAACACACAGCTCATCTTTTTACTTAATCTGATTTTCCTAACTCTCTAACACTATATTTGTCTTTGGAGAATTCCAGTTCTCTTCGTTTAATTGTAACAATGCTTTGAAAAAATCAGTTATGAGAATCAACAGTGCCCTGATAAACTGAGCAACTGAACAATAAACTGGTCAATATTATTTCCTATAAACATTTCTAATGCCTTGTAAATACCTTTTTATAATGTAATAAACTCTTTAGAATGTGGATACAAAATTTTATTTCCTTAAAAAAAAAAGAATTTAAAACCCAGATTTACTCAAATGAGGCAAAAAAATTACTTTCTCTTAAAGCTATCACTCATATATTCAATATTGACTAAGTGCCTACTATGTGTCAAATAACATATGTGTTGGGGAAATATCAGTGAGTAAAACAAGCAGTTTATAGCTTCGAGAGCTTAGGAGGAGGAAAGTGAGGAGGGAAGTAATTGAAAAGTTGATGACGTTTGCACAACTTAGTCATTGCTATCATGGCTGCATTGGTAACAGATCTGAAGCTTGCATGTTCCTGAAACCAGAGCTCTGAGGAACAGGTCAAAGTATCACTAAGGGGCAGCACAGACAGCAGTCACTCAGGAACGGGGGCCCTTAACCATTTGGGGCCATAAACCCCTTCATGGAATCTTGTTTTTAATATCTAAAATAAAATTACAAATGAAACCAGTTATATTGGAAATAGTCATTTTTTTAAAAAAAATGAACAAGATAGTAATATATGTACTTCTTTATTACATTAAATAAGTCAGGCAGCTGTCCTCATATTTACTATAATTCTGTGGTAGCGACAAATACAAATGACATGGTGAGGTACTTGCACCTCTATAACGTGTTACGGAAATATCTATGATTTCCAGAGATGACAAAGTCACAGACACGGCTAAGAATACTATGGTTGTCACCTACATTCATAATTGAATGATGTTAAATTTCAGTTAGAGGTTAATAAAAGATTTTTTTCCTATCAAAATTCACAGATTCCCCCTGAATTCCATCCGGAGACCTGTGGAGCTGGAGGTCTGTGGCCCCCTGTTTAGGGCATTAAGCTAAATCAGGATTTTCTTTCTTTCAATAACATAGCTCCATGGTGACTTCTAGAGCTGCAGCTCTATCACTGGGACTGCTCAAATGTGTAGCTTGTTCATTACGGGACACACTGTCGCCACCCCATGGCTCCTCTTGAAGAGCTGAGCATTAATAACCTGCAACAAAGCAGCCTTTTAGGGCATTAGACCAAACCTGCAAATTAATGCACCGGTTCATCACAATTCATTAATCAAACTCAGACTGGGTTTAACAACGGATTATTAAAGACTCAAAATTATATCCACAGAAAAAAAAGCAGCTCCCAGAGGGTCAAATGTAATGTGAATGGTTTTGCATAAAACCATAAACCTGCTATTAAATTAAAAACAGAAAAAATTATGTCCACTCCTTATCTCCAGGCATTTTTTTTAAAGGAATGCTACACTAATTTATTTCTTTGCTGTTCCTGGTTACACGGTAAAAGACTAAAAGGTTAAAATGCAATGGTTCTTTGATGTTTGGATGAGCAACTTTCACTAACATGTACTGATTGAGGTGAAGAAATTAATAAAATTATTTCCATAATTCATTACTAATGGGAAGCTGTCAATGCTTTCAGCTGACAGTTCACACGAATTCTCCCCAGACACTGAGACGCCTCGTGGTGACTGGCTGTTGGAGTCACTCCTTCCAATCATGTTAAGCAAAGCAGAGTCTGGCTCCCTGGTCCCACCGTTTCCTGATCTCTCGGCTCTGTGTGTTTGTTCTGGACAAACAAGTCTGTTCTCTCTGTGAACAAAAACAGAAGGGGGAAACAATGATTTTAATTTTTCTTTCCCTTCAGGGAATTTAGGTAGACCCTCTGGGGAATCTCGGTGACTTGTAAACATTCAGAGTGCTGTAATTTGGCAGATCACAGTACTGCAACCAACTGTGCAATGAATTTTCTTAAAAGGTTAATACTTTAGTGTAGTAATCATAGAGAATGAGCATAACAATAATAAGATGTGTGGAACAGACAAATTTAAAGAACTGTATGATTTTGTGACATCTTTGCTCTTTCCCCATTAAAATTGAATCATTAGTTCTTTCTCGTTTTGCAGAAACAGATGCAAAAATTACTAGCACACATGCTGATTAAGGTAGGTAAGTGACATTTCTGGAAACACAAAATGTTTTATTCAAATTATGTACCTGTTTGATGTTTATAGGGTGTTTCGGTCTTAGTACTGCCTGTTTTAAGCTCCAAACTCCTAAAGGTCAAAGACTATATCTCTGTTATTTATCTGAAGATAATTAATAACTTCTCTTTGAAAATAAGCTCCTATACATTGGTCATACAAAAACAGTATCAAATAATCTTACAGGTGAGGCAAAATATACCAGAAATCACATAATATACGATTAATATATTATTATATGTGTGTATCTACATAAATAATAATAGAATAGTAATAATCTAAAAACAACATCTTCAAAGCATTTTATAAAAACACTGAGATTCTAATACAACATGACTCAGGTTGAGATTTGGGATATATTGTTATGATTACATCATAAACAGCAAATACAGAGTCTAATTTTTTCACCTCCCCTCCCAAGCCCCAGCACTCTTTCCTGCGGGCTCAGAATCATAATCCATTTTAACACAACCTAACAGACAGCCTTGCCTAATTGCTTAGTGAACACTTAAAATGAAATATATTCACTCTATCCAGGTATAGACCCTGGAACTTAGTATATACTCCATAAAGATTTATTCAAATGAAAAATGAAACTCCTTCCCCTCTTTCCAAATGAAAACATACTGTGTTGGGGTTATTCCTTCAAAATTAACTTAATCACTACTGATTCCCACAAAGTGTTATCATAGACATTAACTACAAATCGGTTCTTCATTAAGATATTTTGGATTAATGCTGTGAGCCCTGAATTTCATACAGATGTTTATGACTCTATCATGAGATAAAATCTATATGCCAGAAGAAAAAATAATACTGACTTGAAAACACAACTATAAAGCTCATGTCATAGAAACTAGGGACAATGCAGATTACCAAGATATCAAAAATGAAGCAAACCTTAACATTTGAATGATGGCACTCTGTGCCAAAGAGTACTATTGAGATTCCTTACATCTCTAAAGTAAATAAGTGGACAAATTACAGTAATAGCTACAGTGTATAAAGCTCTTACTCTGGAACAGAAATCTGCTACTTAGATGACATGAAACAGAAGCCCATGATAGAGATGGTATGGGTGTGGGCATGACCTCTTACTGAGAAGGAACTTCTGAGAGCTTCAGCAGCTCACCTAAGGTCATACAAGGGAGTTGCAGAGCCAACCCACAGTTACATCTGGCTGACTCCAATTACTCTCTTCTGTTCCTCCTCTCCGATCTTTTCCCATGCATGCCCTCCACTAGAGCTACCTCAAATGGAAAAAAAATAAATACTGAAGGAAAGATCTGGGCCCCATACATATCTTTGTGCCAGTTTTCCTTAGCCTACAAAATATGTATGACAGAATAGCAAAGTGTTCAACAGCTTGGGCTATGCATCAGATTGCCTAGGTCAGCTTCCCAGTCCCATGACAATTTTGTGTGGACAATTTTATCTTCTTTGTGCCTCAGTTTTCTCATAAGTAAAATGGGTGTGGTAACAATAGCAACATTGTGGGATTGTAGTGATAATTAAATGAATTAATAAAGAGCAAGTGCTCAGTCATGGATACATAGACAGTCCTGAATAAGTATTTAAATGTTGTGTGCTATTTTTAGCTCTTATGGCTATATTAGAAGACAGATTTGGTCACCCACAAGTCAGCATATTAGTTGATCAGTTTCCAATCATCAAGTTTTACTGAGCATCTAAAAATTGCAACCTAAACAACAAAACAGCCTGAAAGTAGTCCTACTCTAAGACACATTATGTAAATTCTTTGACATAACAGACAATTTGGCCATTCCTCACTAAGTAACCAAGAAGGGTCATTAATGACCTTGGAAAGGAATTTCTATTAAATATGATTGGGAAAAGACAAGCTTATTACAGGGGCTAAGAAAATGGAATAATGAGGGAACTGAAATATCAATATAGGTGATTCTTCTTGGCATTTTGGTAGTGAGTGGAAGGAGGAAATTTACTCAAGGGCTTGAAAGTATACAAGAAACAATAAAGTAACTTCAACATCGGGGATGTGTGACAGTTATAAGAGACAGTAAGGAGTTGGGGATTATGGCAACACTTGATGCATTCCCATGACTGAGTGACCCAGATGAGTTGATCTTTGCTACTAATTTTTATTTTTCAATTAATTAGGGTTTTGCCCAAAAATCAATCATTTTGTCTTTCTGGGCTTTAGTTTTTCAACTCTTAAATAATAGAGAGGGGTAAGGGTGAGTGAACGGTTAGCAAAAACACAACAGGGAAGGAACAGTTGCCATACATTTTGTCCATGAAATCACTAGAGCTTCCAAATTAATATATTCTTTGATAGTGTAGGAAACAGGGAGCCAATATTTACCCTTGCAATGTGATTTCCAATGTTCAAATGTAAAAATTAAGGCCCAAGATTACCCAGCCAGGAATCACAATATTGAGATTTGAACCCACAACGGAGTCTCTTCAGCAGTCGGTTATTTCCACAACTTCAACTTGCCCTTGTAATGAAAGAATTCAAATAATATTTTATTACTGTTACCTCTCAGATGTAACTAGTTTTTATACATTATAATTATTAGATACTTTTAGCCAATTGTACATAAGAATAATAAATATATTGATAATATTTCTTATTTGTAAAACAATTTGAAATAATACCTTCTATATTGGCTCCAACATGATACAACTAAGTATCTAAATATTTTAACATTGTTATTAAAACTGATGCAAAACTGAACTAAAAATGACCACATATAGAGCACCCACACCCATATAATTTGAATTTAGTTCTTTGAAACATCACACTCATTGAGTGAAACACTTGCATTCCCTGCTGTGGGGAATCTTTTAAACTGCTACAAGCAAGGGGAGCCAATGAAATGAACTCTCTAGATACTGAGGGAAAACATTTTCTAGATCTTTTTCTCTTGGTTGGAAAGGCAAAGGGAGTTAGTTAGTTTATGGGAGAAGATGATGAGCACAAAGAACACACAGAAGTCTAAAGTAAGCTGAACAAGGTATCAATTATTTCTTTGTAGGAAAGGAATCTTGCCCTTCATGCCCTACCTAAGTTTCTCCCACGTAAAGATGTCTAAGTGACAGAGGCCTTCACGACAAGTCAAATCTACATGACCACAGGTGAACTCAACTGTTGAGCCTTATTTCTAAGGTATATTTCATAAAATCGTTCTCTCTGGATCAATAAGATGCAAATGCTAAAATTATCCTGTTAACCATCAAAATAAAAAGGACCTTGAGAATAAAGTTGTCATTCTTAATTAAAATGGTCTTTTTAATTCCTTTACTCTAACTAACTAAAATAGATACTAATACTATAAACACTTAATTGACTAAAGAAAGATTCTATCCATACTCCCAATTAGAGAACACTTAATTTATATATGATGAAGCTCATAAGTATTTAGCAGTATGGTTGGGATAAGTCTCTTTGGTCTCCTTTTTAAATGATTAAATACTCTCCATCCAACTGAATGAATGTCTTCTGAGTTGCATTTTGCATGCTAAAACATTCTTTAAACACGTAGGCCATCACTCAGATTTAAGAGGAAAAAAATCTTAGTGACAGTATGTTCATTATGTCTTTATTAAAATAGAATTTTTCCATAGAGTTATGTGCAGCTGAAAATGAGGCTCAGTTTAATAACAAAGTAAGCATTCCTAGCACTACAAAATTATAAAATTTTAATGTTTAATGTGTTGCTTAATTATAGAAAACTCTGAAAAGAATAATATCCTTGAAATTTACTATGCAAATACTCTTAATTTATGACAAATTGCTCCTTAAAACACAAGTATTAAATCTCTATTAGATATGTTGAGGTAATGTACTAATATGCATCACTAGGGTCTTAAATGTCTAAGTAGCAATGCTGTTTGTTAGATGCAAATAAGGATTACCTTAATTAAAATACACTATCCACAGCCTCTCAGCAGATTTAGCTCAGTCTTTATATAGGACAGGTTCATTATCTACCTCAAGTTAATAAACGTATGACCTACTGTGGTTATTTCTTTTAAAATTTAATTTTAATTACTATTTTGTTAATGAAAATAAAGCACAAAAGAATTGTATGATCCTAAAGCAATTCTGAAAACTTAATTATAATACCCCTCGAAAGCTTCAAAAGGAATTGAGCACTTACATGGCTTGATAACTGATGGTCTTACAAATACAGCGTTAGATACCAATGCTCTAAAAAAATGTTGAATGAAACATACTTTATAACTATCTAGCTTCCTTAGTCTGCATCTTGAACTAATGATCCAACTAAATAGGTGTAAACATAAAACTTTTAATTCAAAATTTCAACATTAGATAAAGGCTCTTAACAAAGAAATGAAATGAATAACCATTACACAATGCCTTTACAATACATAAACCTTAAGTTCATTCAGAGTTTTTACATAAAACTATAATAGTTTAATCCAGAAAATTGCAGATGTGTTCAGTTTGTCTTCTAGTCCTTTGAGACCTGAATACAAAATTAAAACACTGGTATATGTTGTATAAAATTCAGCACCAGAGTTTTATTAGGCAGCTTCCACTTCCATCTAAATTTCAAAGGTTTACACTTATATTGTTGATCCTATCTGTGAACATATTGGTTCAGTTAGGAGCCTTTAAACATAACACAATCCATAGATTTTATTGAGATTCACTGCTCCTCATGAAAAAGATAAGAGTATGAGACGGAGAGTATAACAAAGAGTATGCTCCAGGCAAGAAATGCAGTCTTTGTGATATTCAAAATATATTTAGCAGCTCTTATATTACAAACCTAGCAATGTTATGGTTCTTACTGCAATGTGTATTTCTGTATCAGACTACTTGACTACTTCCAGTAAGCAAACTCCCTGAATTCATCAGCAATAATAAATTTTTCTTATTTTATTATTTAATGGAAAAGGCATTTTGCCAGACACCACTCCCAACCCTATCCAAAAGAGAAACAAATCCAGTATGCCCTTCTATTTAGCATAGAGTCATGAATCTAACCTTTAAAACATTGGAATCCGAACTTCAGGCATAAAAGAAATTGAATTTAAAATGAAAAATGAGAACATATGACTAAAATAATGAGATATCAATTAAGTTGAGATACTACTGAATTTCTGTAATTCTATATTAAGCTAGAAATTTGATTTAAATTCACACCCACATATTTGACCTAATCTTACTAACTAAATGAAGTCTGTGAATATAGGAGAGTATGTCTTATGGTATTTCTGTTTATTCACCACACAGAAAATTGCCAATTTATAGTGAGTTGTTTCCCCAGTGTTTATTTACATGTCATATTTTTGAAACTTAAGATGAGTATTACCCTAGAAGTAATAAATGAAGATTAGGTTTATCCTGAAAAAAAAAAGAATGTACAAAAGCTCAATTTAGGCTTATAACATATCTGAAATATTTGCAATGAAATATAGCAATAAACAACACTGTTTCATAGTAGTAATTAAAGAAAATGGAAAGTCAAATAGAATAAAAGATAGTTTACTACTCTTAAATGCTCTAGGTATAATAGATTTAATTGGATGACGAAACAAAGATGATAAGATGTTTATGAGCATTCTGAAAAGGACTGCTGAGCTTTTTCAAGGTCTTTGGAGATGGTTACCACCAGTTCTCTATTAGATCCTAATTTCACTTGAATATGTAACAACATGCATTAGCTGTACAGTTACGTTAAGTTTTAAAACTAGTGCCTTTCCCTTCCCTTATTACTGGTATTCCCTAATGTTAACTTTGTTTTCATCAATAATGATAAGAATAATTTTTAACTTATAGTTGGGGTGGAAAATGAGCAATAACAGAGAAAGATTTTTCTGGAGATAATTAAGCATGCATTGGAAGAGAGGAAAAGGGAAAAGGAAGAAATAATGGAAAGGAAAAGAAGGGAGAAGGAAGTTAAGAAAGTGTGTACATGTAAGAAAAGAGTAACTTGAGGCCCATTGGTTGATAGAGTTTTTTATGAGTTTGGCTTTTATGTTTTTGTTTGGGGTGTGTATGTGTGTGTGTGTGTGTGTGTGTGTGTATGCGTGTGTGTGTGTGTGTGTGTGTGTGTGTGTGGTGTGTAAAACAGAAGAAAAGGAAGGAGCAAGAATAGCACGGTTTCCTAACACCATCCTTCCATTAAGTTAGTTTTTTCATTTCAATTGTTTCTTTTGAAGGCAAACATGCTGAAGTAGTGAATGATCCATCTGATCTGTTAAATATAAAATATAGTGGCTTATGTTTCTACAGTAAGAAGCATTGAGAAGGGGCATAATAAATAAACCTTAGAATAATTCATCAGAATTTTTGCATAAAACCAGAGTGGTTTAGCTATATTACTGCAAAACATTTTGTTTGTATTTTGGCCCTCCAGGACCCATGCAAATTATTGAACCGATAATGTACTGCATAAATTCATTACCAAAGCTATATTAGGCAAGAACAAAATAAAAGTCTCAGAGCCTTTAACATGTTTAGGTGCACTGAGACTCCTTAAGAGTGTGCAGTGCTTCTGCACGAGTCGGAACGTCTCCCAAGGAGTTAACTCTCTGTGGTAGTATTCTGTGAAACACATTTGGGGAAAAGTTGAGTTACAGTAAACAGTGAGACAAAGATTCCCGCTAACACCCCTATTGCCCAGTGATTCCCACTAACACCCCCATTGCCCAGTGATTCCCATTAACACCCCCATTGCCCAGTGATCCCCATTAACACCTCTATTGTCCAACAGTGTTTCGGAGAATCTAGCCAATGCAGTAAAACAAGATAAAGAATTCTGGCATAAACTGGAAGAGACAGTATTATCATTCTTTGCAAATGATATTAGAAAATCCAAGAAAATCAACTAAAACGTATTAAAACTTATAAAAGAATACAGAAAAACACAAAATCAATAATTTTCACTTATACTAACAACAATCAGTTGAAAACATAATAGAAAAAATATTCCACTCATCATAGGAATTTAAAAGAGAGAGAGATCACCCGAAAGAAAAATGGGCAAAGAATATTAATAAGCAATTAACAAGAATATGCAAATAGTCAATTAACATATGAACAGATGTTCAAACTCAATAATAATCAAAAAATATAAATTAAAACAAGATGCCATTTTCCCCTTATGAGAACCGAAATGATTAAAAACGTGGGTAATACCATATCTTGACATGACATGTTGAGGGAAAAGATGTTCATACAAGCAGTATTACTCAGCGTCCAGACAGGAAAAAAAACCACATTAAAATAGGGTAATTTGAAGAGCATTTAACGAACGGATTATTAATATGGGAGAGGGTAAGGTAGAGAGAACCTATAAAGGACAATGCAGTCCCCAGGGCTACAGGCAGAGGACAAAGCTGAGCAGACAGGCTCAACTACCAGGAACTGGGACACTGGGTCAAGGGAGGCAGCCACCGTTCATCAACCCTGCAGAGAAAGCCAGGAGAAGCAATACCTCAGCTTAACTCTCCTCTTTCCTACTCATCTCCTGCCAGTATCCCTCATTAATTCAGCACTACCATAAGGGAAAAGCCAAGGGGCCTTTACTCCCAGGCCAGCCAACCCAGAGCAGAAAACAGGCTGGTGTTGATATGGATGGAAAAGAGAAGTGCACCTGGAGAGGCAACAGAAGATCTCCAGTGTGACAGTGTTGGGGCAAGCACAAATTAGTAAAGCCAAATTGGATGACAATTTGGCAATGTGACAAATTTAAATATTCATGTATACTGCAATATTTGCATAGTCATTTTGAAAACTGTAAGTCAGTAATAAGAAAAATATCAAACCACTAGCAGTGGTTGTCTCTGAGGAGGAAAGGGAGAGAAGCTCAAGACTCTATGGTCAACCACATATGGGCTTACATCCTGATTCTAGCTGCCCAGTTAATAATCTTTTGACTGAAAACATACACACACACACACACACACACACACACAGAGAGAGAGAGAGAGAAAGAGAGAAAAAATAAAATCAACCCAAGGAAAAAGTTTTGGTCAAGGTTTGTACCATCAAACCGTAAAGAATGCCTTCAGAAATGCCTACATCCTGGGAGTCAAACATCGTCAGGTTTTTCTTCTTCTTCCCAGCGTCTACCAGCACTGCTTCCTCATATTGGCTTCATTCTCTCAGGCCAGCTGTTCCCACAAGTTCAACACATGGCTTCGGGTAATACTAAACTTATGTTCCCCAAGACGTGGCCAAAGAGAAAAGAGGTTCCCTGGTGCTTCAGTTAATCCCAGAATAATTATTCCAGGAAATGCTGCTAATTGGGCAAGCTTGGCTCACATAGTCAACCATGGACAAATTATACAGATGGCCAGGGCAGCAGGGCGTGGGGTTAGACCCTTTCTGACACACGTCTACCCTGTAACCACAGGTTGTAAGAATCTGATTGATCACCCACCACAACCACGTTTAGGAGAGAAAAAGCACAATTCTTCCAAGAGAGAAACTTTTTTAGGGGCAGGAAAAGGTAAATAAACTAAACAAACATTATATAAATGGTAACCTTAGGCAATACCTAACATCTCTGAGCCTCAGTCTCCTTATATATAAAATGAAGGAAGTGGTCATATCTACATACTAGGGTTGTTGTGGGATTAATCCTGTGCCTTAATCTTATTCTTAACATATTATTATTCTTATCTTTCTATTTTATATTATTTTTAAAAGAATAAGAATCATGAATAAGAAAGATGTTTTAATCATGAATAAGAAAGATGTTTCCATTTGAGAAAAAAGAAGTTAACAGTATTAATTGAGGAAGAGTCATCAAATAAATTAATCATTAATGATTCAAAATTTGTATTGTCCTTGTATTTGCCATTTACAAATTACTGTTGACAATTACTGCACTATGTGTTTTACATACATTACCTAATTTAATCCTCACAAATACTTCATACACAAATTCCTATTTTACTGACAAAACTGAAACTCAGAAAAGCAAACTAACTTAACCAAAAACGGAAAGCCAATAATTAATGGAGCTGCTAGGTAAAGCCAGGTCGGCCTAAAGCAATAAGGGATCTGCAAACTACAACCCATATGCTAAATGCCACCCCTCATTTTTCTATGGCCAGTGAGCTGAGAATGACTTTTACAGGGTTTTTCTTTTTGTTTTTTTGTTTTTTGAGACAGGGCTTCACTCTGACACCCAGTCTGGAGTACAGTGGCGCGATCACACTCTCACGCCCACTGCAGCTTCCGCCCCTCCGTCCCTCCCCGTGTTTGAGTGATTCTCCTGCCTCCCAAGTAGCTGGGATTACAGGCGCCTACCGCCACGCCCAGCTAATTTTTGTGCTTTTAGTGGAGATGGGGTTTCACCATATTAGCCAGGCTGGTCTCAAACTCCTAACCTCAAGTGATTCACCTGCCTTGGCCTCCAGAAGTGCTGGGATTACAGGCATGGCCACCACACCCAGCTGACTTTTACATTTTGTAGTTGTTGAAAAAACTGAAAAAAAAAAAAAAAAAATACTCCGAGGGCCGGGCATGGTGGCTCATGCCTGTAAACCCAGCACTTTGGGAAGGAGAGGCAGGCGGATCACTAGGTCAGGAGATAGAGATCATCCTGGCTAACATGGTGAAACCCCATCTCTACTAAAAACACAAAAATTAGCCAGGTATGGTGGCCCACGCCTGTAGTTCCAGTTACTCAGGAGGCTGAGGCAGGAAAATTGCTTGAACCCAGGAGGCGGAGGTTGCAATGGGCCGAGATCCTGGCAATACAGCGAGACTCGTCTCAAAAAAAAACCTTGTGACACATGAAAATTATATGAAATTCAAGTTTCAGTGTCCATAAATAGCATTTATTGGAACACAGTCATGCTTAGTTGTTTAAATATTTTCTGTACCTGCTTTAATGCTACAGTGGCAGAGTGAAGTAGTTGTGACAGATATATGGACCACAATAACTAAAATATTTACTATCTGGTCTTTTGCAGAACGTTTGTCAACATCTGGTCTAAATAAAAAACACATCATCTTTCAAATACATCTCACTGTCTCTCCAGATACTGCCTAAAAATTATACATTGGATGCTAAAAATTATACATTGGATATTGAGAGATCTCTAACTAGCAAGAGTAGTTCAGTGCAAAAAAAAAAAATAAAAGAGGATGAGCAAGTTCAACTTGTAAGAAAGAAGAGAGCTAGATGATAATGTCTGCTCAGGACAAGGTAGAAGGAAACAGTGTATTGGTTCTCACACGATATATGGACTGACCATTCCCTTACGTGAAATGTTACTAAGTTGAATACCTGAGCTCAATATCCCACAACATTCACAAAACCTAATGAATCAGGAAAACTTTTTTGGGAAAAGAAAGTTTAAAAGTAAACCTTACCTTCCATTCTGAATTTATTCAATTCAAAAGCAACAAATAAAAGGGACAGAAGTAATGGCTTATTCAAATTCTTAAAATGAAAATAAGAAATCTGAATTGGTTTGTAAATTTCAGAAATAGTCTGCCTTTTCACTATACACAAAAACTATGGACTTCCAGATTCAAAGCAATCATAGAGGTTTTTTTAGTGTATTTCCTGATTTATTATACCATCACTATCTTAAAACATCCTTGGAAATTATCTACTATTTTCACAAAAATCTCTTTAAGACTGAACAATCAGATGTGTTCACACAATCTTGTCTTATAATACTTAAGCAATGTTTTTGATATAATCAAAACATTAAAAAAATTTTTTCATCAGACAGAATAGTAAATTCATGACTTCCTTTTATTATATTACTGATTTATTGTGTAGCTTAGATGTGTATGGATTTTAGTAGGCTTTAATTGACACACAGCGATTGTACATGTTTATGGAGTACATAGTGACGTTTTGATACATACAATTAGAGTGATCAATTCAGGGTAATTAGCATATCCATCATCTCAAACATTTATTATTTCTTTGTGTTGGGAACATTCAATGTTCTCCTTCTAGCTATTTGAAACTGTATATTATTGTTAACAGTAGTTATTCTATAGTGATACAGAATACTAGAACTTATTACACCTACCTAGCTATAATTTTGTATCCTTTATTACATCTCTCCCTATTCCTCCCTTTCCCTTCTCCTTCCAAACCACTAGTATCCTCCATTCTACTTTTTACTTTTGTGAGATCAACTTTTTTTTTTTTAACTTCCACGTATGTGTGAAGGTATGCAGTGTTGAATGTTCAGTTTCTGGCTTATTTCACTTAACAGAATACCCTCCAGTTTCATTCACGTTTCTATAAATGACAGGATTTTATTTTTTTATGGCTAAATAGTATTTCATTATGTATATATACCACATTTTCTTTACCCATTCATCTGTTACTAGACACCTAGGTTGATTCTATATCTTGGCTATTATGAATAGCGCTGCAATAAACATGGGGATGCAGATGTCTCTTCAATATATTGATTTCCTTTCCTTTGAATAAATGCCCAGTAGTCGGATGGTTGGATAATATGGTAGTTTCATTTGCGTTTTTTTAAGGAACCTCCATACTGTTCTCCATAGTAGCTTCCCTAGTTTACATTCCCACCAATAGTTTATAAGAATTCCCTTTCTCTGTATCCTTATCAGCATTTTTTGTCTTTTTGATAATAGACATCCAAACCATGGTGAGATACCTTACTGTTGTTTTTATTTGCATGTCCCTGATTATTACTGATGTTGAGCATCTCTTTATATGTTTGTTGCCCATTCATATCTTTTCTTTTGAGAAATGTCTGTTCAGATCATTTGCCCACTTTTTCATCAGATTTTCCTTGGCTTTTTGCTATTGAGATGTTTGAGTTCCTTGTATATTCTAGATAAAAGTCTCCTGTCAGATGAACAGTTTGCAAATATTTTCTCTCATTCTGTAGGTTGTCTTCACTCTGGTGGTTGTTTCCTTTGCTGTGCAAAAGCTTTTTCGTTTGATATAATCTTTTTTTTTTTTTTTTTTTTGCTTTTGCTGCCTGTGCTTTCGAGGTCTCATTCATAATAAGTCTCTTGCCAAGTCAATGTCCTGAAGTGTTTCTCCCATGTCTTCTTCTAGTAATTTTACAGTTTTGGGTCTCACATTTAGATCTTTGATTCATTTACAGTTAATTTTTGTATAGAGTAAAAGGTAACAGTCTAGTTTCCTTCTTCTGTATACGGATATTCAGTTTCCCTAGCACCATTTATTAAAGAGATTGCTCTTTCCACAATAAGTGTTCTTGGCACTTTGTCAAAAATCAGTTGACTGTAAATACATGGATTAGCTTATGTGTTCTCTATTTTGTTCCATTGGTCTATGTGTCTGTTATTATGCCGGTACCATACTGTTTTGGTTACTACAGCACTGTATTATATTTCAAAATCTGGTAATGTGATGCCTTTAGCTCTGTTCTTAGGATTGTTTTGGCTCTTTGGGATTTTTCTGTCATTCTGCACACATTTTAGTATTTTTCTATTTCTATGAAGAATGTCATTGGGTATTTTGATAGGGATTGCATTGAATCTGCAGATTGCTTTAAGATGGTCTTTTTACAATATTTTTAATTCTTCAGATACATGATCATGGGATGTCTTGTCATTTGTTTATAACCTCTTCAATTTCTTTCACCAGTGTGTTGTAGTTTTCCTTATAGAGGTCTTTCACCTCCTTGGTTAAATTTATTCCTAAGAATTTTATTTTATTTGTAGCTACTGTAAATAGGAATACTTTTGTGGTTTCTTTTTCAGATTGTTTGTTGTTGGCCTATGGAAATGTTACTGATTTTTGTATGTTGAATTTGTATCTGGCAACTTTACTGAATTTGTTTATCAGTTCAGAAGTTATATGGTAGAATCTTTAGGTTTTTCTACATGTAAGATCACATCATCTGCAAATAGGGACAAGCTGACTTCTTTTTTTCCAAACTGTATGCCCTTTATTTCTTTCTCTTGCCTAATTGCTCAAGGTAGGACTCCAGCACTACATTGAATAAGAATGGTAAAGCAGGTATCTTTGTCTTATTCAAGTTCTTGAAAGCTTCTTTCCATTTAGTAAGATGTTAACTGCAGGATTCTCATACATGGCATTTATTATGCTGAGTTACTTTAAACCTAATTTATTGAGAGTTTTCATCATGAAGGGATGTTGAATTTTATCAAATGCTTTTTCTTCAACACTTAAGACAATTATTTGGCCTTTTGGCCTTCATTCTATTGATGTGATATATGACATTTTATTGATTTGCCTGTGTTTAACTATACTTGCATTCCTGGAATAAATTCCACTTGATCATAGTGTGTTATCTTCTTGAGTTGTTGGATTGTTGGATTTGCTTTGCTAGTATTTTCTTGAGAATTTTTGCATCTATGTTCAACAGGGATGTTGTTAACCTGTAGCGCTCTCACTCGCTCTCACTCTTTCTCAATCTCTCTCTCATGTCCATGTATGATTTTTGCATCAGGGTTATGCTGGCCTCACAGAATGAGTTATCAAGAATTCCCTCTGCTTTAATTTTTTTTGAGTAGTTTGAAAAGAATTGTTATTTGTTTTCCTTTAAATGTTTGATAGAATTCAGTAGTGAAGCCGTTCAGTCCTGAACTTATCTTTGCTGGAAGACTTTTTATTATTGATTCACTCTTGTTGCATGTTTTTAGTCTATTCAGGTTTTCTATTTTTTCTTGGTTCAATCTTTGTAGGTTGTCTGTGTCTAGTAATATACCTATTTTCTTTATGTTTTGAAATCTATTGGCATATAGTCGCTCATAGTACTCTCTAGTGATCTTTTTTACTTAAGTGGTATTCATTGTGATGTCTCCTTTTTCTTCTATGATTTTATTTATTTGGGTCTTCTTTTATTCTTAGCCTGTCAATTTTTTTATCTTTTTTGAAAAAAGTATTTTTGTTCATTGAATTTTTTTGTATTTTTTGGCCTCAATTTCATTTATTTGTGCTCTAATCTTTATTATTTCTTTCCATCTACTAATTTTGGGTTTAGTTTATTCTTGCTTTCCTGGTTCCTTCAGAAGCATGATTAGGTTGTTTAAATATTTCTAGTTTTTATGTAGTCATTTATTGCTATAAACTTGCCCTTAATACAGTTTTTCTAAACTTGTACAAAGTTAATAATTTTTTTAAATACTGCTTTTGCTGTGTCTCAAATGTTTTGATATCTTATATTTGTATTTTCTTTTGTTTCAAGAAATTTTATAAATTTTATTCTTAATGTTTTTCTTCACTAAAGAGCATGTTGTTTAATTGTCATGTATTTGTTTATTTTCAAATGTTCCTCTTATTACTGATGTCTAGTATTATTCCATCATGGTTTAAATAAAATACTTGATGTGATTTCAATTTTTAAAAAACATTTGAGACTTGCTTTGTGTCCTAACATATGGTCAGTCCTGGACAATGTTCTAAATGCTGATGAAAAAAAACATGTATATTCTGCATCAGTTGGGTGAAATGTTCTATAAATGTCTGTTAGGTGTATTTGGTCTGTGGTATGGTTTAAATCCAAAGTTTCTTTGTTGATTTTCCATCTAGATGATCTGTCCAATGCTGAGAGTGAGGTGTTGAAGTCCCCAGCTATTATTGCATTTCGGTCTACCTCTTTCTTTGGATCTAATAATATTTGCTTTATATATCTGAGTGCTCTGATGGTGCATATATAATTACAATTGTAATATTCTCTTGCTGAATTAATCAATTTATTATATAATGTCCATCTTTGTTTGTATACCTTTTGACTTGGAGTCTGTTTTGTCTGATATGTGAAAAGCTATTCCTGTTCATTTTTGGTTTCCAGTTGCATGGAGTATCTTTTTCCATCCCTTCTCTTTTGGTGTATGAGTGTTTTTCCTGGTGAGGTGAGTTTCTTGTAGGCAACGTATAGCTGGGTCTTAGGTTTTTTTTGTTTTTGTTTTTTAATCCATTTAACCAGTCTATATCTTTTAAATGAGAAATTTAATCCATTTACATTCAAGGTTATACTTAAGATGTACATAAATTTTATCTAAGCTTTACGTTATTTATTTATGAATTTAAGATAATATGGAATATTTTAAAAATGTGACTAGAAACTTTATAAATTCCCTTATGATTTCTGACAGAGGTCAAGTAAGTACAAGGCATTCTCCTCATGATATCTGCTATAGATTGAATGTTTGTGTACCTCCCAAATTCATGCTGAAATTTAATCTCCATTGTGTAGTCTAAGAGGCGGAGTCTTTGGGGAGTGATTAAGGGTTTTGCCCTTATTAATGGTAGGAATGCTATTATAAAAGAAGTATCAGAAAGTTGCCATTTTTTTTTCAATTCCTTCTACCATGTGAGAACAACACATTTTACCTCTCTAGAAGACATAGCAACAAAGCACCATCTATGAAACAGAGAGGAAGCCCTTACTAGGCACCAAATACGCCAGCCCCTTAATCTTGGGATTCCCAAAACTGTAAGAAATAAACTTCTATTACTTATAAATTTCCTAGTCTAAGATATTTTATTAGAACGTCAGGAACAAACTAAGACAGTATCACTAGACTCTATTTCTCAAAGTCAAAAATATGAGGTCCCCCAAAAGAACTAAGGAGTGAGCTACTGGGCTACAGGAAAAGGTGCATTAGCATGAAGACAGAATGTTAGCACTAAGCACCACTTGTTAGCTTCATCATCTTGAGCAAGTTATTTAATCTTTCAGCTTCTGCTTTTTCTATTATCTGAGCATTTATATATATTATGTGTATTAAAGTCCTCTGTAGATGAGGTGAAGTGTTGTAAGAGATGTAATTTTGTGTTATTGTCCTCAATAATTTTCCTTAGAGGCTCAAAGGAGGCTGATTTAGGAACATAAAACATTGCATAGATAGAGCCAGGTCATTTTTAAGCAAGTTTTCAATGACTACCTACAGTTTAAAAATTATGGCATATATGTCACATGCACCATTACAAGTATGAATTAAAGGGCCAGGCGGGGTGGCTCATGGGGCTGGGCACAGTGGCTCACGCCTGTAATCCCAACCCTTTGGGAGGCCGAGGCAGGCAGATCACGAGGTCAGCAGTTTGAGGCCAGCCTGGCCAATGTGGTGAAACCCCGTCTCTACTAAAAATACAAAAATTAGCCGGGGGTGGTGGCAGGCACCTGTAATCCCAGCTACTCAGGAGGCTGAGGCAGGAGAGTCACTTGAACCAGGCACTCCAGCCTGGGCAACAGAGGGAGACTCTGTCTCAAAAAACAACAACAAAAACAACAAAGAACAAAACAAGAATTAAATAGGAAAACGTTCATGGGTTGAGGGAAATAGAGTACACATTGCTCTAACTCACGCATATTTTCTTTGTCTCATTGGACTTGATAAAACTACTACTCTTTATTGGAGATTGCACATTACCTGGCAAGTTAGCCTTTCTATACTACAGGATTTGAGTTCAAAAGCTGATGACAAAAACACCCTGGGTCTAAAAACTGATCTCAATTTTACTGAGTAAGCCAGCTGAAGTTGCTATGCCTATTAATTAACCCCTGAATCCCATCAAGGTAATTAAAGCATAAACTTAAGATGAAGACAGATAAAGAATTTCAAAGCATGCATCTTCCTGCCTTATGTCCTCTTCCTGTAACAGTTTAAGAAAAAGCAGATTCCATAGCATTAGCCAAGATCCACTAAAAGGAGTAAAGGGTGCACTTTGAAAACAAACAAAAACATAGCACCTCAGATGATATTGTCAAATATACATTTTATACATGTCTGGTCTTACAGAATTTTCTTGTTCTCCTTTTAAGTGTGTATTTTTCATATAAGGAAAGGATAAACAGGTTTCATTGCTGAGTTTTCTTAATTGGTTAAACATTGTAATATTAGACCAATGATAAGATATCAACTACTGTTATTTAGAAATTATTTTAGTTACAGAAAATGATCTGTTTAGCTTTGTTGAAAATCAGCTCCAGGATCATTCTTCTTATATTTCCATTAACTATGAAATTAAATAGAGGAGGCAATTTTTAAAAAGAGAAATATCGCTTTTAGCCTGAAACTCTAAGTGTTGCATTTCTGCCTGCAGTGAGTTTTTTCAATTAAATTACAAACCATGGGTAACAGAGATTTATAATAGGAGTGCTGATACAATCTTAACTATAGGGAAACCATCCGACAAGCTCTATGCAGTATATGGTTGGATTATTTGCATTAAATTATCTTTAGAAAATGCAAACAAAACAAAGAAAAATGTAAAGCTTGTCACATTAATAGCATAAAATTAAAGTTTTTGAATGCATAATTGTTCCATACCCAAAGCATTAACAGATTTTATTCTTAGAGTTCAAAGACCTCCTAATTAATATGCAAAATGGTCTCATTTTATAAGCAAAAATCTTTTCCCTACTCAGAAAAGAGACAGTTCTTTGCTGAAGGAAGAAACTATGAAGTTTAAAAAACACTAGCTAATATTGATATAAAAGCCCACATATCATATTGCCAAAAACAATAACCACTAGAAGCTATTAGAATATTTATAGTTCTTCAGTCTATTATGAGTATAAATTGTATGATTAGCCAAATAATACCTAGCTTAGGAAGATATAAGTTCACAAACTATAAAAAGAAAAAAATACAATCTTTCTCTGGAAATGTTTACCTATTTGAATAAAAATTTTTTACTATTAAAAAGAAAGTAAATTCAATAGAAAGGGCAATTCTGGACCTACTATTATAAATTTAAATTATATGACTCCAAATCTAAGTTTACAAAGCAAGTACCCTCTAATTTGCATTGCCCTAGTTGTCAAGATTTGTAAAAAGAAACAAAAAGAGTTTAAACTGCACAGTATTTTTTAAAGTGTGACAAAAAATGGATGATTTTCCAGAATTCAAATATTATCTTATATTACACATTCAAAAGTACTTCAAATGTAAAAGTTATTCTACTTATTACAATGTCTTGTCAATAGAAGATTCTGCTATTATCTCATTAAACAAATATGTACAGGTAAAAAATGACATTTATCATTTCTTTCAAAAAATCATGTTCTAAAAAGACTATTTAAAATTTATTCAACTCGCCAGGTGTGGTGGCTCATGCCTGTAATCCCAGCACTTTGGAAGGCCAAGGTGGGCGGATCACAAGGACAAGAGATCGAGACCATCCTGGCCATCATGGTGAAACCCCATCTCTACTAAAAATACAAAAATTAGCCAGGCGTGGTGGCACGAGCCTGTAGTCCCAGCTACTCAGGAGGCTGAGGCGGAAGGATCACTTGAACCCGGCAGGCAGAGGTTGCAGTGAGCTGAGACTGAGCCACTGTGCTCCAGCCTGGCGACAGAGCAAGACTCTTGTCTCAGAAAAAAAAAAAATTTTTTTGTTCAACTCATGAAAGGGCCCAGTAACCCACAATAATGGCTGAAATTTAAAGTGTTTTTCTACTTTTCCATACACACACACAAAAAAACTAGCCTTTTTGCTAACTATGGAGACAACAGTTGAAATCAGCCCTATGTAAAATGCTATAAAGAATGTGTAAAAAAAATTTATTCTTTGATTTTGTTGTATTTTAAAGTCATAAATGGGACACAACAAATGATTTCATCTACAGTTTACCAAGTGTTTTCCTACAAGCCCCTTTCTTTAAAGGGGCTTAGTCTATCTCAAGGATGAGGCTTCCTTGAGAAATTACTACCCGCAGATCATTACCTGTGACAGTTATATTATATTTCTGGCTAGTTAAACCACCTCTATAACATAGAATTCAATTCTGGATGCCACATTATAAGAGGGACATTGACCAATTAGAATGTAATGAAAGGCAAATGTCCAGGTGAATGGAAGAAGCTATAATTTTTGATAAATTATTCAAGCAACTTGGGAGGCGAAGAATAAAAAAAGGTATAATAACTACTTTCAAATATTTGAAGAGCTGTCATGGAGAGAAGAGTATACTAATTCTGTGTTGCTCCAGGGGCCAGAACTAGAATAAAAAGCCATAGGTTAAGAAATGTAGGTTTTGATTAAATCCAAGAAATAACTTTCTGTCTACTGTGCTGTCTAGTAACAACAGCTGCTTCATGAGAGCGATACTAATCTCTGGAGTTTTTCAAGCGGGAGGTGGATGGCTATCACAGTTATAATTTTTAACAATTACTGTACTGGTTGGAAAGTTGGACCAAAAGTCTCTATGTTTCTTTCCAGGTTTCAAATTCTATTTGCCTAGATAAAATGAAATGCATAAATGTAGCTCAAAAAGAGATTTTTATTGTATGCTCATTTATCTGACAGCAAAATATTTTGATTAGTTTTTTTAAATAAATATAAGATTTTGTGATACATAGAATGCTTACTCCCTAACAAAAAAAATCATCTGGTCATTTAAAACTCCTAATATGTATGAAACAAAAGTATAGCAAGTTTCAGATATCAGGTACTATATGTTCTATTCGTACATAAATAATTGCAATGTTAAGAAAATAACTTTTATTTGTGAAGAAACTCTAGGAATTCACTGTGAGTATAAATGCAAGGATAATTTTACAATTCAAGAATAAAGGAAATTGGCCAGCCGTGGTGGCTCCTACCTGTAATCTCAGCACTTTGGGAGGCTGAGGCAGGTGGATCACTTGAGGTCAGGAGTTCAAGACCATCCTGACCAACATGGTGAAATCTTGTCCCTACTAAAAATACAAAAATTAGCCTGGCATGGTGGTACATGCCTGTAGTTCCAGCTACTAGGGAGGCTGAGTCATGAGAATCACTTGAACCCAGAAGGTGGAGGTTACAGTGAGCCGAGATCACGCCACGGCACTCCAGCCTGGGTGACAGAATGAGACTCTGCCTCAAAAAAAAAAAAAAAAATTTTTTTAATTAAAGGAAATCATCTCCCCTCTCTAATGTGCAAGAACAGAATGGAGCAGATATTTTCCCCTGTAACTATTACACAATTGTTCACTGGTTCCTTGAGTTATCTTTTCCCTACATATGGGACAAAAGAGCTCATATAATTGTCTCCCAAGTATAGACCTATCTCTTAGTTGTGATTTTGCTACCAGATATATGAGTGGCCTTGGATAAGTAACTTACCTTCAATAGCCCCACTTTTTTAAAAAAGCAGATTAGATGATCATTTTAGCTCTTTCTAGTTCTCAGTCTATGATTTCTACATATACAATGCCCTACTTACGCAGTCAAGCACTGTCAAACTTCAGGAATAAACCATGAACTTAAAATCGATTTCTAAAACCTGCAATTGTACCAAGGGAAATTTGTTGTGATCAGTTCTTGTACTGACTAAAAGAAGATCTACTCTTATTAGTGATGATGGCCATAAAAGCTAAGCCCTGCTACCATAAAATAAAATCATAAAATTTGGAAGAAGTGGCAAGAAAGGGAAAGAGAAGACAGCAAAGAAGCAAAAAGACAAAAAAGAGAGACAAGGAAAGAAATCAGTAAGCAGCCAATCCCTACAATGGCAGAGACAGCATCAAAAATGGCAAGTAGGGAAAACAGAGAGATAAATGAAGGAGAGGTGGCAAAAGGAAAAGAGTATCAAACACCTGCTGGAACCTGAAGGCAACAGAGCCATTCAGAAAATGCGGGAGCTAAAGTTCTTCTCCCTCAATAGAATTGGAGAGAGCTTCTTCATATCACCACAGGATGAAATTGGGGATGTTAGTGCTAATCCCCAGGCGCACTGCATTTAATAAATTCTATCTACTCTGCTTATCAGATGACTGCAAAACATGGAAGCTGAGATTCTTCTACTTTAATAGAACTGCAGAGAGCTTCTTCATATCACAACAGTGTATAATCAAAGCTGTTAGTGCCAACCCCAGTTGTACCATACTTAGTATATTCAATCTACTTTGCTTATCAGAAGACTGATATGGCTTGACTCTGTGTTCCCACTCAAATAAAACGTCACATTGTAATCCCAGTGTTGGAGGAGGGGCTTGGTGGGAGGTGATTGAATCATGAAGGGCAGACTCCCCACTTGCTGTTCTTGTTAATGAAAAAATTCTCACGAGATCTAGTTGTTATAAAGAGCGTAACACTTTCTCTCTCTCTCTCTCTCTCACTCACTCTCACTCTTGCTCTTGCACTCTCTTTCTGTGTCTCTCTCTCATGCCAGCCATGTAAGATGTGCCTTCTTCCTCTTCACCTTCCATTATGATTGTAAGTTTTGTGAGGCCTCCCCAGAAGCAGAAGCCTGTGCAGCCCACAGAATTCAGAGCTGATTAAACCTCTTTTCTCTATAAATTACCCAGTCTCAGGTACTTCTTTATGCAAGTGCAAGAGCAGACTAATACACATGGCCAAAATATTTTAAAATATTTTCATCTCCAAAATGTTTCCAAAAAGGCCTTGCTAATTAAGGGACTGATCTTTGGATCATGGGGAACCTCATTCATTCAAAGTTAATGGAGATGCTTCCTTACACATGGAGTTAGTTTATGAATATAGATACATAGATGATTTATAAATAGATCTAAAAAACTTCATACATGAGGGCCTAGAACAATGCTCTAACTATAAAAAAATCAAATGTATTCTGCCCTTCTCTCTATTCTCTTTCTACTTAGATTTCTTGGGAATTCACATTTGTGTGGGCTGATACGGAAATCCAGAAGTGGGCCTAATGAAAACCAAGAAGTGAGCATAAATTAAATTAAATTCACAGCAGGTTTTTCTCCTTTTTCCTCCCTCTGTGTGTTGTTTTAATAGGAATCTGTGTCTTTAGGAGAAATCAGAGCCCAAAGTTCAGTGCCATTCTAAGTATACTATCTTAACACCATGGAAATTATAAAAAATTATTAGCAATAATTCTAGGAAACAGATTATAAAAACAAAAAAGCATGCCAAATTGTCTTGTACTTTATTAGAAACATGGGAACATAAACTAAGAATGTGCTAAGGTGATATTTTGCTACCTATAGTCAAAGAAATATTTATTTAATACGACATGGGATCGTATTGTAAAGTATTAACTTATTTGTCTTTTCCCCTTGCAATTTTTTGTATCTGTTCCTCAGCCCGAACCATAAGGTCATCTCACCTTCACTGCAACAAAGAATGGTTGTTAAAGCTGGGCACAGGTAAGGAAAAATTAAATCCTTGGATATTATGTTTCAAAAGCTTACTTTAAGAAAATCTAGGTTTCTAAGAACTCTAGGCAAAAAGTTTAAGCCATAAATAATAGACTTGGAATGACTCAGAGCCAGTCACATGTTATATTCTGTTACCTACAGTAGGCACCAACTAGATTTGATGATATATGATAGAAAACTTAAAATGTGACTTAAAGCCACAAATTTATATTATTTCACATAAAAGATGTTCAGAGAGTAATTCCTATTGTCTGCTCCACTTTCACCCTCAAGTTCACCTCATCATCCCAGACTGCCTTTGGAATGTCTGGAACCGTGTCCACATGCCAGGGGGTAGAAGGGGAGGGCAACAGAGACAGCTCCCAGTGAGCCAACACCTTCAAGAAGCCTTGCTGGAAGTCACATTCAGGACCCAGAATTTGGTCTTATGATTCTGTCTAGTTTAAAGGAAATCTTAAAAATATGGATTTTATTCTATGTATTTTTCATTTTTTTGAGATGGGGTTTTGCTTTTGTTGCCCAGGTTGAACTGCAGTGGCACCATCTCAGCTCACTGCAAACTCTACCTCCTGGGTTCAAGTGATTCTCCTGCCTCAGCCTCCTGAGTGGTTGGGATTACAGGCATGCACCACCACGCCTGACTAATTTTGTATTTTTAGTAGAGATGGGGTTTCTCCATGTTGTTCAGACTGGTCTTGAACTCCCGATCTCAGGTGATCCACCTGCCTCAGCCTCCCAAAGTGCTGGGATTACAGGCATGAGCCACTGCGCCCGGTGGGATTTTGCTCTAAATGGCAATGTGCTGAGGTAGAAACTGGGGCTCATTACTATAAAGGAAGGTTACAATGGTAACTTTGTAAACACCTAGTGATCTCTACCATCGCTAGCTTTTCTCCCACCAGAGAACATAATTTTTTCTGGGTTAGGGGTTAAGAGGCTTTAGAGGAATTGTTTTGAGAGAGTGAGACAGTAGAACCTGAAGATAAGGGGAACCAATCTGAAATGACCAGGTAGACAAAGACAGAGGTGGCATTCATAGACCACCTAGAGTGAGCCCCAGGAAACGATCTGGGAACAGAGACAGTGCCCTGCCACTACCCAGGATCCGTGCAATGAGCACCTGATCTCAATGTGCAGAAGAGCTTCATTAATCATCCTGACTACTAGTTTCCAGCAAGGTAACCCCAAAAGCACAGAGGCCTATTACTGCACCAGAAGTATACATTCTGCTATGCCCTGAGACTTGACATGGCCTGCATGGGCAATCCCCCATACAATGGCTCTGGACATTCGGAAGACCACTGAAACAGAAATTATAACACCAACCATCAAGATGCATCATGATTGTATAAAAAAGCACTAGCACACTTCACAACAGCACAGGACTAGCTCAAGATTGCTCAGAACCAAGATTGCTCAGGTGAACAATATCCTCTTTATAGATGTTATCCCACCAGCAGTAGTTCCTAAAATATTTTATTCCAAGCTAATTACTTGTTTCAGACTATTTGAGAAAACCTACAGATAACTTAAAATAAATCTTGGTGTAATATCCCACCCACTAGAGTGATTAAAATGAAAAAGAACAGCAATACCAGTTTTTGGTAAAGGAATGGAGCACCTGGAACATAGGTAGGGTGGAGCAAAAGTAATCACGGTTTTTGGCCAGTGCCGTGACTCACATCTGTAATCCCAGCACTTTGGGAGGCTGAGGTGGGCAGATCACCTGAGGTCAGGAGTTTGAGACCAGCCTGGCCAATATGGTGAAACCCCGTTTCTACTAAAAATACAAAAATAAGCCTGGCATGGTGGCACGTGCCTGTAATCCTAGCTACTTGGGAGGCTGAGGCAAGAGAATCACCTGAACCCAGGAAGCAGAGGTTGCAGTGAGCCCAGACCACACCATTGCACTCCAGCCTCAGTGACAAGAGTGAAACTCCATCTCAAAAAAAAAAAAAAAGAGTAATCGCGGTTTCTGCATTGAAAGCGATGGCTAAAACCGCAATTACTTTTGCATCAACCTCATACTTTGCTAATGGAAGTATAAAATGTTGGCAACCACTTTGGAAACAATTTATCTATTTCTTATAAAGTGAAACATAGACACATCATAGAAATTCCACTCCTAGATATTTACCAAAAGAGGTGAAAATGTGTATCTATAAAAAAGACTTATACCTAAATATTTAAGCAACTTTATTCATAATATCCATCAACTGGTGAATGGCTAAATAAATTCATACGGTGGACTACTGGCCACCAATGAAAGAGAACAAACCACCAATACACATCATAATGTAGATGAAATCACAGGGAAAGAAGCTGGACACAGAAGAGTACACATTATGCAATACCACCTTTGTACTAGAACAGGTAATGCTAATTTACAGTGATAGAAATCAGAACAGTGATTCCCTAAGGAGAGGAGACTGCCTGCAATGGGGCTGAGGGAACTTTCTTGGGGAGGTGGAAACGTTCTACATGTAGATTGGTGTTCTCTCTGGCCAAACCCAGCAGCTGGAGTCACCCCAAGAATTATGGCAGGGGAATTCCTTCAAGGGACTGCCCCAAACCTTCCTGAGATTGGGCTGTATTGGGTTTCAGAGAAGGAAGCACTAAACTCCAGTGTGACCAATCTGAAGTATTTATTAGGGGAACTTACAAATACACAGGAGGAGACTCCAGCAGGTCCACCTGAGTGACAGTGAGGGACAGCTGTTCTTCCTGGGTATGTCCACAATGAGGGGGTCAGGTTATGGAGTTTATGTGAGGGCTTAAAGAATTTTTCTGAAGGTGGAGCTACCTTCTACATTTTTAGTAATATAATCAATCTCTGTGTTTCCAGCAACAATCTAAACAGCTTTATCAGTAGCTAGGAATGTTCAACGTCCTAGCTTGGATTCAAGGATGCAGGAAAAACATGTAGCTGGCCAGGTCACAGAGAGGTCAAGGCACTCTTAGTTCCTTGGTCAGGACACAGGAAGAAAGCAGAGAGGAAGTTGGGGGACCCAACAACTGGAGTAGTGGTTAGTGATTACAGATGCGTTCATGAATCAAAAGTCACAAAATTGTAACCTTAAAATGAGTGAATTTTATTTTTACACTCATATTATTTTAAAAAAAGAACTTCTGTTCATCAAAAGATAAAACGAAAAGGCAAATCACAGAGTGAGAGAAGCTACTTGCATACATATATCCAACAAAGGGCTCCTATCCAGAATGCATAATGAATTCTACAGCCAATAAGAAAACAACAGACTACCCAGTAGAATAATGAATAAAGGATTTGAAGATACAATTCACAAAAGAGGATGTCCAAATGGCTAACAAACATATTAGAATGTGCTCAATCTTAACTAATATCCAGCACCACTAGACATACACTATAATGACTAAAATTAAAAAGACTATCAGTACCAAGTGTTGGCAGGACTGTAAATTGCCCCAGCCACTTGGGAACACAGTTTAGTGTCATCCAGTAAAGTTGAAGATATGCAAACACTTAACACCTGTAATCACACTACCAGTTATACACTCAACAATAATGCATATTTACATGTACCAGGAGATATCTACAACAATATTTATTGCAGCATCATTTGTGACAGCAAAAAATTAAATATTTAGATAAATAACCATCTACAGTAGAATAAATAACCATCTATAATAGAATTGATAAATTGTGCTATAGAAATATAATGGAATACCATATAACAATGAAAATGAATGACTTATAGCTCTATACAATAAAATAGATAAATCTCACAAATAAAGACTGAGCAGAAAAGATTAGACTTTATTATATAAAGTTTAAAAACAAGTAAAACAACTAAATTATACTGTTAGCTTACTTAGGTAGTAAAATAAACAACAACAAGAAAATGACTGCACAATCATCCAAATAGAGGATTCATCCAATTCAGGGGATTCAGAGTGGAAAGTGTAAAGATGCTAGCAAAGTTCTATTTCTTGAACAGGTGATATTTATACAGATTTTGCTTCATAATAACTTCTTAAGCTATACAATTATATCTTATTCATTTGTGTATGAGTGTTATATTTCACAACACAAACACTTGTTTAAAGAGGCATGGGAGGTGATTACATAATAACAGGTAACAGTTCAATGAGCAAAACAAAGTGGGAATGAAAGAGAGGATGATGTTTATAAGAGGAAAGATTGGAACATTTCTATTATTGAAGATTAGAAATGCAAGAGGGAATTAATGTTATAAAATCTCATAGAAGACAGAGGATGGAATCAACTATATAGGCAAGTGGTCTTACCTTAAAAAAACAATCATTCTGGCTCCAGATTAGGAAGGAGAAGGGAATAATAATAGAAAGAATATTTGAACCAGAGGAAGCATATAGAAGTACATAGAAAGTCATATTGGGTGATCTCTGGCAGTTAGAATGTTATTGATGGAGATTTTGAAGTCTTATATTTGTGATCATAGGTTTTGTTTTAAGTTTTCAGTATACATTCATATATACACAAATGTGTCTTTCTAGAATCCAAAAGAGGAGTTTAACTTTCTCCAGTAACACCATTTGTATTCATTTCACGTAACTCAATATTTACTGAGTCTCCAATAAGCAAGGTTCTACCTTCAAAAAATTTCCAATCTAGTAATGGGAAGAATAAAGTGCATTTAAAATGATGACATACAGTATATACTAAGAAAAGGAAAGGAAGGAGGAAGAGAGGAAAAGAACCAATGTCAATTGAATTCCTACTATATGTGTCAGACACTGTGCTGAGGCATTTGTGCATTATTTAATGTAATCAAAAGTCTAAGAGGTAAGAAAGGGGTAATATTCTGATTGATTGTACATATAACAAAACTGAAGCTTGCTACAAGAATTCAGACCAGAGAACAATTATTGATCCCATGATAGGGATCAAGCAGTTTATACAGGAAAAAGCTCTGAAAATAGAGAGAAGATGTCAACAGATAGTTTGTAGAAGAATGGACAAGAAAAAATAACATTTCAAGAGGAAGGACAAATTTGAGTATATGCAGAAGAAAGAAAAATAAGCAATATTTATACAGTTTCAATGAGGCAAAAAGACTACATAGAGGATGAGTGGAAAATAAATCCAGAAAAAATAATGATGTGGAGTCAAATTAAGAAGGTATTTGAAGATGCCAGAGTGAAGAGTTTACAACTCATTCAGTAGAAAATAGGAGTGATACTATTACTTGAGGAAGGCTTATCTAATCCAAGTCTGCCATTCCTAATTCATAATTCCAAAATCCAAAAAGTTCTAAAACACCAAAAATATTAAGGCATTTTTTTCTGACCATTTACTTTTTAAAAAGCAAATGTAATTTGAATTCATTTAGCATCCAAGTTTAACCTGAATCAAAGTGAGACCATTTATACTCTTTATTTATCCTAATGTGAATATTCATGTGTTTCACTGAAGAAATAACCGTGTTTGATTACAAGATGTTGCCCCAGCTCCACTGGGTGGATTTAAAAACATATGGTACAACCATATTACCTTTCTAAAAATGTAAAAATTAAAAAATCTGCATTGTAAAAACACATTTAATCTCAAGAGTTTTAGATGAGGCATTATCAACTGTAATGATGTATAGAATAAGATAAGTGGAAGAATAGAGGTGAGAAGGCCAATTTGGTAACCTCCAACAGTCCTGGCCTAGAAAAAGTAAGAACTTTACATACAGTGGTGGCAATGAAAATGGAAAAGATGGGTGAATATAAGAATCAAGAGAAACTATACTTGATAGTTAACTGGATATAAGGGAGTAAGGAAAAAGTCAAAGGAAAACCCAAGATTAATCCTGGAAACCTAATAGTAATTTTAACAGTCAACAATAATAAAAAATGAGATCATTAATGGGTTCACTTTAATCATGATGGACAGGACATGTAGGTTGTAATGTGAGGCAGAGAGTTAGAAATGAGTGTTTAGAGTTCAGGTGGGAGGTCAGGACCTGAGGTGTAAATTTGAGACTCAGCTACATAGAGGGAAATAATGAAAGTTATAGAAATGGATGGAATTCTCAAAGAATCAAGAAGTTCATGCATGGAATTTTGGTAAATCATTAGCACTTTATAGCATAGCTTTCTTGGTTGCATGAAAGGTCTCTTGCTAAAGATTAACAGAGGCTAACCATGCCTTAGTGATGGAGGAGCAGCATTGTCAGATGTACCAGGTGAAGGCTGGTAGATGTACAGAAATGTACCAGGTGAAGGCTCACACAGATAAAAGTACAATTCCTGAATTCCTTCTGAATAACTACTTGACAGTGTCTTGCCAACAGTGAACTGAGCAAACACAAGTTTACAGCTTTAAAGTGATATCCCAAAGCAGATGAGCTTTTTTTAAAAAAATCAATATATGTCCCTGAGTCAACATTTGTTACACTCCTAGGCTAGCAGAAATGTAGCTTTTTGTGGAATCTGTTATCATGGTTAGTTCTGATTCAACAGGAGCCACTCAAGCCAAAGTAAACTACAGTTTGTCAGAGTGTTAACTTGTTTGTAAACAGTATCTGTCTTACCAATGCTACTATGAATTCACATCAGTATTTAATGTTTTATAGCAATGAAAACACACTAGGGAAGAGATTGCAATGAGTTAAGCAGATATGAACTGAAAGCCACTTTCCTCACCTCTAAAAGCAAAGCAACTGACAGGACATTTCTTGGGAGGTGTGATAGTTAATTTTATGTGACAACACGAATGAGCCCAGTACTTGGTCAAACATTATTCTGGATGTTTCTGTGAGGATATTTTGGATGAGATTTACATTTAAGTTGGCGGACTCTGAGGAAAGCAGACTGATCTCTACAATGTGATTGGGCCTCTTCCAATCAGTGGAAAGCCTGAATCAAAGGCTGACCCCACACTCCAACTCCACCCCTAAGCAAAAGGGAATTCTGCCAGCAGAATATTTTCAGATATAAATTGCAACATTAGCTCTTCCTTGGGTGACCAGCCTCAGAGTCTTCAGACTTGAACTGCAACATGGGCTCTTTCTGAGTCTGCAGCCTGTCAGCCCACCCGCCTCCTCCACAAATGCCTTTCTGACACACACACACACACACACACACACACACACACACACAGAGGTTCCGTTTCTCTGGAGAACCCGGACAAATTCAAAATGGATGGAAGGAATAAAGCAACATAACCAAGTGATCTGAAGAAACTGAAACCTATGTCCAGTTGACTTAGAAAAAGGCAATCTGGTCAAAAGCAAAATGGCAGAAAGCAAACTGATTGAGATATTAAATTGGTTAAAATTATTAACTTACCAAAAATGAAGATTCCATTCCCCAGATTTTTTCACTTCTTGGTAATTTTTATGCATCACTGGCAGTTTTGCAAACTTTAGGTATTTCTGTCTGTTTTTCATAGTATGAAAATTGCTCCTAATCTTTTAATTTCAAATGCATTTTCTTGCCCCATGCATTTTATAATAGTGAATACTTTAAAACCTTTTTTATTGATCAAAGTTAGACTGTTGTGCATCAACTGGCAAATTAAGCTACTTTGTGATGGTTCCAAAGTTTCAACAGCATCTTCATCTTACATAGCTGTATGTATTATTCGAATGGTCTATTTTCCTTTTTTTATACAAATAAATGAAAAACAACAAATTGAAGGGTTAAAAACTGTGCTAACAAGAAAAGGTCTCAGAGTTAGCATAATTGAGATAAGATGGAGATCAGTTGGCTTCTATCATACAATCATTAATCTTTACTCACTTGAGGGTTCAATCATGAAACAAAGAACAAACTTTAAAATATGTAAGAATGCTATAGCAATATGATGAAACATTGTTTGATTGATAGACAAAGGGTAATTAGGAATTTTATATATTTTTAGCTTTCTGGGACTGGAATGCCCTTCACAGTATGTATGTCTATTGTTCAACTTTTCACATTCAATCTCTTCATATATGTTCATGAACATGTAATTATAGGATAATGCTTCTCAAACTTTAATATGCACACACACCGCCTGGGAATCTTATTAAATTGTAGATTCAAATTTAGTGGGTCTGGGATAGTGCATGGGATTCTGTATTTCTAACAACAGATGATGCTGGTCCATGAGCCACAGCTTGAGTAGCAAGGTTGCAGGAGACTCAAAAGTGCAAACATTGCAAAAAAATACTTAGTCTATGATTCACCAAAATTACCACTAGGTAATAAAACAGTGACTGATACTCTCCAATTCTACCAGTTGATTTTAAACCAAATTGTTTTCAACTTTGCTCATCTTCCTGCGGTTGGTCCCTTTTCATTCAGGTATTGGTTCAAATGTCATATCCTTAGAGAAGATTTCTCTAACCACTCTACTTATAATAGCCTACCCTTCTGCATCTACCTTACAATTTTGTCTGTGGCTAAGCCAAATTTTAGGATTGAAATATTAATATTAATTACAAAGATTTAAGAATTATCTTTAATATTTTTATTAACTAAAAATATTGTATAGGCATTTTTAAGCCCAGCTTATTTTTACTGGGGAAGAAATGCAGAAATATCTTAAAGGAATCATATAGCTTAATGAATTATTAGAAACAAAATGTCTGATAAACCAGCATCCTGGTCAGGAAATAGGACATAGCCATCTCTCAAAAAAATATGCTTGCATGCCTCTCTCCAGTCCCAACCCCTTCCATGCCCGAATATGTAACTGACGTCCTTTTAGCGTAAGAACTTCCTTGCTCGTCTTTTAGTTTTTAGCATTTAAGTATGCGTCTCTCATTATAATTAAGCATCATTTGCCTACCTTTAAATGTTTGGAATCAGACAGTATATATTCTTTTGTATTTACTTCACGTGGTTCAGTGTTGTTGTAAAGATGGATCCATGTTGCCCTGTATGGCTGAAGTTCTCTCATTTAGTTTGCTGTATAGTATTCAACTGTATGAACATATGACAATTTACTTGTCCATTTTATGCTGATAGATGCTTGGGTTGTTTCATTTCGGCTATTAAAAATGATGTCGCAAACATGTTTGTATATGTAACTTCCTACACATGTACACACATTTTTGTAAGGTATGTACCTAGAAGCAGAATTGCTGGGTTATAGGGTATAGAAATCTTGAGTTTTTCTGTATAATACCCAACTGCTTGTTCAAAGCAGTAGGGTCAATATATACTCCCACCAACAGTATATCAGCACTGGCATTGTTCTTCTTTGCCAACTCTTGCTGTTATCCATCTTTTTAAAATACATGTACATATATTTTATTTTTATCTACTTCAGTGGATGCAAATATGCAGCTTTCAAATTTTAGTTGTTCTAGTGGGTGACTAGTGGAATCTTACTATAGTTTTATTTCTGCATTTTCCTGATTACTAATGAAGTTGAACACCTTTACATATGTTTTTTGGCTATTTGGATATTCTCAGTTGTTAAATACTTGCTCAAAATTCCTGTGCCCATTTTTCTATTAGGTTGTCTTATTAATATTATTATTAATATTTCTTATTAATATTCTAAATATTAGAACCATAGCAATTAAATATGTTGAAAGAACTTCTCCCATTCTGAGTTTTGTTTTTCTATTATCTTTAGTATCTTTTGATGAGCAGTTGTTCTTAGTTTCGATGTAGTACAATGTATCAGTCTTTTCTGTAAGCATTATTGCTTTGTGACCTGCTTAAGACTAGAACCCAAAAGTCAAGAAAATATTCTATATTCACACAGGCCTGTAATCCATCTGAAATTAATCTACAGTATGTGAGATAGGTGCAAAATTTAATTGTGCCAGCACCATGTGAAAAGACTGTTCCTGCCAAGTGTGATTCCTATAACATCCCCATTTAACTCACCTTTTGGGCTTGTCCAGAAGCAAGTTGGTCTTAGAAGGTAAATGCAGATTATCAAATTTAAATAGCTAGTGGCTCTAACTACAGCTATTCTTCCAAATGTAGTCTTATACTGAAGAAATCAACATACCTCTGGGTACTTGATATCTAGCTCTTGATTTGACAAATGCTTTTTACCCTATACTAATTTGCAAAGGCCACTAGAAGCAACCACAGCCCCACACTTCCACTTTAGGACTATACCTTACTTTAGGACTATATCAACTTTCTGAATCTGTGTCATAAACCAATATTCAAGGACTTCATTCATTTTAACATCCCACCAAACATGCTGATTGAACCTGGTGAAAAGAATGTAGCAAACATTCTAAATGCCTTAGAAGACACTCATCAGAGGGAGAAAGATGAAACCCATGAAAACACAGAAGCCAATTATCTTAGTGAAGTTTTTAGGGGTCTAGTGTTTTAAGGTATATCCCAGAATATTCCAGTGTGATAGGTTACTTGCTTTACCTTGTACTCCTACCATTAAGGTATGATGTTTCCTAGGTATCTTTGGATTTTGGTGGCAATATATCCCATATTTGAATGTGATACTCTGACCTATTTACTGATTAACTCTTGGAGTTTCCTGTTTTGAGTGGGGCCCAGAGCAAAATAATAGGCTACAGATCCAGACTATAATGAAGCTGCCCTGCTACTTGGGCTTTATGACCCTTAAGATCCAATAGTGTTCAACATAGGTATGGCCTACAGTGACACTATATTAGAGAACTCACAAGCCCAACAGAGCCTTAAGATTTTATATCAAAACCATGCCCTCTTCTGCAAATAATTATCCTTCTTTCAAAAAAGAGCTCCTAGCTTGCTACTTGGATCTTAGATAAAATAGAACAATTGACCATGAGACACCAATGGAACACAGGACTGGAGCTACATATCACGAACTGGGAATTACATCATTCATGAAATTGTAGAGTTGGGCATGTACAAATGAAGTAATATATATGAGATCAGGCAGAATTGTGTCCTAAAGGTACAAGTAGGCTGCATGATCAAGTGGCTCAGTTACCTATAGTAGCTACTCCTTCTGCATAGCTTCCTCTTCCTCCGTCCACACTGAGGATCTTATGGGTAGTTCCCATAACTTGATAACCACGGAAGAAAGATTTCAGTCTTGGTTTATGAGTGGTTCTTCAAAATATGCTTTAGCAATTTCCACTCCAATCTGGAGTGGCTCTGAAAGACAGAAGTCAAGAGAAATTTACTCGGTGGGTAGAACTTTGAACAATGATTCTGGTTGTGTACCTTCTCTAGGTAGAGATGCCCTGACATATAGATTTACAGTATTTCATGAGCAGCAGCCAACAGGTTGACCAGGAGGTCACAGACTTTGAAAGAACAAAATAAAAGGACTAATGAAATGGAGGTCTGGAGCAAAGGTATATGAATGGAGTTCTCAGGCTGAGCACAAAATGTGAGGATATTTGTGTCCCATGTGATGTTTATCAAAAAGCAACCACTGCAGAGAAGGCCTCCATTAATCAGATAGATTAGTTAAATTCTCCTGTGGATATTCCCCTCTTACCCTAGCCCCCCAGTGCTTGCTTAGTGGGCTCAGGTACAAAGTAAATATGGCAGGAGGGACGAGGTTATTCACTGATTCAACAACAGGAACTTCTCCCTCACCAAGGGTGATCTTGTTACCAGCACTGCTGAGTACCTAGCCTGCTATAAACAAAGACCCATAGTGAGCCACCAAAACGGCCTCCCTTACTAAAAAACACCAGCTACCTGGTGGCTGATCAATTACACTGGATCCCTTCCCTAATGGAAGGGCCAGCAAATTGTACTTACTAAACGGGTACTTCTGGATATGAACCTGAAGTCCCTTCCTATAATACAACCAACCATGATCCTATAGACATGATATTCCTCACAATATAACTTGAATCAGAAACTCGTTTCACAACAAAATAAATGTAGCAATGGATAAAATTCATAGGCCTCTCCATGTACGTAGCCACCCAGAAGTAGCTGGCTTGGTAGAATAATATAATAACCTATTAAGACTCAGTTATGCTGCGTACGGTGGCTCACACCTGTAATCCCAGCACTTTGGGAGGACGAGGCAGGTAGATCACGTGAGGTCAGGAGTTCGAGACCAGCCTGGCCAACATGGTTTAGTAGAAACCCTGTCTCTACTAAAAATACAAAAATTAGCCAGGCATGGTGGTGTGCATCTGTAATCCCAGCTACTCAGGAGGCTGAGGCATGAGGACTCTCTTGAACCTAGGAGGCGGAGGTTGCAGTGAGCTGAGATCATGCCACTGCACTCCAGCCTGGGCAACAGAGCAAGACTCTATCTCAAAAAAAAAAAAAAAAAAAAAAAGGACTCGGTTATTGGTCCTGGTGGGAGGCAAGCCCTTGAAAGATTTCAGTGCTCTTATACAAAATGTAGCATATAGTTTGAACCAGTGATCAGCATACAATTTTATTTCTCCCATTGCCAGAACACATGGGTCCAGGAATCGAGGAATCAAAATAGGACTGATTCCTCTCAATATTATACTTAATAACCCTCTCACAGAATTTCTAATCCTCATTCCTGTAAATTTGGACTATGCTAGTTTACAGGTCTTAGTTCACAAGGAAAGAAAGCTTCTACCAGAGCACATAAAATGATTCAAATGAATTGAAAATTGAGACTGATGCCTAGATATATTGGGCTTCTTATGACACTGAACTAAAAAAACAAAGAAAGAGATTCTTTTGTTGGCTGGGGTGACTACAGGGGTATTGGGTTGCTGCTACACAAGGGGATCAAGGACCCCAGGGGAATCTCTGGATTGCCTCTTAAGACTTATTTCACAGGGAAAATTAGTAAGCACCCCAAATACTAAGGGCTCAGACCCATCCAGAACGAAGATTCAGCTACTCTACCAGGGAAAGAACACTTGCCAGCTGAAGTGCTGGCCAGGACCAACAAAAAATTAAGTAGAGGAAGAAGTTACAAATACCAACTGCAGCTTCATGACCAGTTACAGGAACAAGTACCAAAGTCATTATGTAAATATGCTTCACTGCTTTCTATATATCTTTGTATACAGCAACTGTTTTTTCCTTCCCCCCTCAAGCCATAGGAGTACAAGGAATGCCACCAATAGTAGCGATAGTGAACTTTACAGTTTAATCTTCAAGCTACAGAATATCCAGGTGGGACTATGACTAAACTAGAAAAATTAACACCAATAAGAACAATCGTAACTGGTGAGACTTTGTGTCTCCCCTTTCCAAGGGAATGGTGAGTTTCATATTTAAACAACAGAGTTAAATCTACATAGACAGAAGCATAAAACTGTTATATTGTCGCAGAGAAATTTAAATATGGGTAGAAGGATGTGTGGGTACTTAATAGCCGAAAGGAAGGGTTGTGCTGGTTGGTTGTTTTCTGTGGGCACTCAGCCCTCTCAACATTTCACACGCATAGCTATCCTTCTACAGTCAGATCTGTTCTCCTGAGTCTGAAATTCTGCGATCTACATTCCCCAGACTTCTTTGCCAGCTTGATTCCTGTTAGGCTTGTCAATAGAAGGCACTTCTGGGAGATCAGAAGGTAGCACAGATAGCACTGTGATCCTTGTTGGCAGCTGGTACAGTGGCAGCCAGGGTGGAGTGATTCCAGATTCCAGTGGACTAGAGACAGTGCCTATTAGCAATTTTAGCTCTGGTCTAGGCAGCATTTGAGCAGTTTCCAAAAGTGCAGTAGCAAATACAGGCTATTACAACAGTCTTCAATAGTGCAATAGCAGATGTAGGCTCTTAGCAGTGTCTGAACTCTGAGTGTCTCATCCTCCTCTTTTTTTTTTTTTAATCCAGCCCCGCTCCCTCTCCTTTTTACTCTTAAAGCCTGTTTAATTTGTAATTGATGTCTGTTTTAAATTTACTGTTTGAAATGCCTAGACTAGTTTCTAATTTCCTAACTGGACCTTAACTGATTAACCATCGCTCGAACTCTTGCATTTTTCAGTTCCAGAATTATTCTTTTTTTTTGAAATAGAGTTTCACTCTGTCACCTAGGCTGGAGTATAGTGGCACAATCTCAGCTCAGCTCACTGCAACCTCAACCTCCTCAGTTCAAGCAATCCTCCCACCTCAGCCTCCTGAATAGCTGGGACTATAGGCGCGTTTCACCACACCCAGCTAGTATTTTATGTATTTTTTATAGAGACGTGTCTCATCACACTACCCAGGCTGGCTTCAAACTCCTGAGCTCAAGCAATCCACCCACCTCAGCCTCCCAAGTTCCTGGGATTACAGGTGTGAACCACCACAACCAGCTGATTTCTATTGCCTATTTTTTCTGCTGTTTCTCACTACTATCTTGTCTCTTCATATATCCAGTTACCTCTGATTGTTTGCTAGATACCGAATTTTAAAATAATTCAGATGTAATTCGAGGCGTTAGGAGGACGTTAGCTTCCTTCAAAGAAAATTTGGAGGATTTGAGAGCATTAGAATCACAGAGACCTTCATCCAAGTTAAAGAGTTAAGATTTTCTAGACCCACCAGAATCCTCAAACCTTACCTATAGTCTAGCACAACTGGTTTATGTACAGTTCACCTTTATTAACACAGTGTAGCCCTTTGGGGGTCCTAACTCTTGGCCCCATCTACTTTTTCCTCAGACCCCATGTTTACTCCCTAGATCTACCAGCTGCAAAAACGAACTCACCCCTTCAGCTAACTATTGCAGAGTGGCAAATGTACCCATAGGAAAAAAAATAGCCCCAGGTGCTGGGTTTACTTCTCTGGATTCCTCTCCCCTCCAGGGTTTAGCCCAGCAATTCTCACTGTCTGATTGACTTTGATTCTTTTAAGAGGATGTGTTTTATATTTTGTTTTTAGTTTTCTTCAGTGAAAAGCTGGTCCACCATTATTGAAACAGAAGTCTTACTTATCTTTTCATAAGTATCTCAAGCTGAAAGAAAGCAGCAGAGTTTGAGGCAAAAATATCAATGTAACTAGTTAAGAGTCTCTTACTCTAATAATAAAGAAATACCAAAGACAAATAGCCTTGTGGTATATAATTTTAAATTTTATTTTATCCAGAGGTCAAATTACATTTATATAAACCGCTTACTCTGTCAAGGTTTACTTTTCCATTCTGATGTGTATGTATTCACCAAAGACTTAGATGTAAACATCCAAGAAAGTAATAATAACCAATACTTTTTAAAAACAATTTTAGCAGATAGAAATATCATTAAGTTAGAGAAAGTCATTACAGTGAACATTCAAGTTGATCTGATTCAAACTCTTCTGTAAAGAGTCCAATTTGAAGATGAAAGGCTAAAAGGGCACCAGAAAGCATAAGCAGAAGGATATTTTTGCAGAGAAGAGTCCATGTAAAATGTTGTTATGATCACCCTCAATCCATCTCAATCATATGGCCAATATTCTCAACTCTATTCCTTTTCATTACTTTTCACTGAAACTACAGGAAATCAAAGGAAGGGGTAATAATGAGCAGCCCCAAATTTTCAGACCTATTTTCTCAGTTCTGCATTCCAGAAGGGAAGCTTCTCCTTGCTATTCATGCTCTTCCCATAGAACAATCTAACCACATTTACCAGTTCTCCAAAAAAAAAAAAAAAAAAAAATCATAAATACGCCAGAATGAGATTAAATAAACTGAGAACCTCCTCATTAAAGAAACTCCATAAACAGATAGGTATAATTAAATTACAAAGGTACCTGAAAATAAGACAATCAGATTGAACTGACATCATCACAGACAAGTACTATCAGGAAACACTGCTCAGCCTGCCACAATGTTCTCCTCACTTCCCTCCACGATCAGTTATAATTGTATAATGATATCACTATACTTCATAAGTGGCAGTGAAAGGGATTCACTTGGCCTTTCTTCCATGACTCAGCCCCTTATTTTAGCAGGCCAAGTGGCTTCATGCATACAAATATCCTTTCTGAGATATAAATGTCTACTTACATTTTTATTACAGATTTTAATATAAGTTTTATCTTATGGCCTCTTCTCTCATTAGGTCATGATAAATATATTTTACCATGTTTTGACAGATTTCATAAGAAAGAAAAAATAGTATTGGCAAATAATTTCCTCCATCTAGCAAGCCAGGTTCGTTCTATATAAACATTTTTCTTCTTATAAAACAAGAAGGTCAATTTTTCAAATAAGAATTTTAATTGGAATCAAATCTCTAGTCCTAAGACTAGCAAGTACCATGCTACTCTAGAACCCTCTCAAAAAGAAACTGTATATCTGGTTCTATAGAACTTTGTATTTAAACTAACAATTTATGCAGTTCCATAAAAAAATCAGTGTTGTATTTTTCTTAACATTTATTAAAACATTAGACATAAGCTGAATGGGGGAAAATGGTGATCAAATACTAAAAATATAAACACAAAAAAAGTAAACATAAAAACAAATCCCTTTTTAAAAAATCATTTAATTACAAGAAAATTAGCCAGAAAATTGCATAGTTCCAAACAAATTTTGTCCATAAAAACAAGTGTTCATTTACCATCTTTTAAAATTTATCTTTTAAATAATGTCTCATCTACTGAACCTAGCCTTTCCTGGCAAACATAATATACAAGTTTTCTTCATGTTTAATATTTCATGAAACAACTGGCTTTTGTTCCTGAAGTTAGGATGATGCCTATCATTTTATTTCAGAGAAACTTCAAAATTACTCCCTGGTGACTATTTCAATTAACTACTCCCAAAATCCAATGCAAAAACAACAAAAAACACTGCTATTTTACTAAAAGATTTCTGTCTTCCATTTCATTTTACCAGAGCAAGTACAAATTCGGAGAAAAGCTTCTTAAGTCCTGCAGCTTCAAATTCCTTTTGTAATTCATCCAACGCTGAATACTCTTTGACTTCAAATGCCAAAAACCTGCATTATGCAAGAGAAACTCATGAATATGCCTAGATTTGTCAGAGTATAATTATCGATTCAGTTGCTTTTCCATCTGCAATAGTACTAAATTATACCTTTTGTGTTCTGTCTGTACTTTTGTTTCAAACAGTACACTAATCATTTTCTCTTTGCATTTCTTTCCACTTGAGTCCACATCTACTTTGGAGGTTTTCTGAAGAATCAGGTACTCCTAAATAATAAATCAGTACATTAAATACATATCTTACTCTGAATCTCAAAGTCTTCATTTTAAAGGAGCCATAAACCTATAGGCTTATTTTCATACTTAAAGAGTACTCTCTTTTTTAATCAAGCAGTAAGAATTTTTACATACTTGTTTTTACATACTTGGCAGAATAATGTAGTGGTGGATACAGGAGTAAAGAACAATATAATCCAAATGCTCAAGTTTAAATCTGGATTGAACTGCCTACTAGTTCTTACTCTGGACTAGTTATTTAAATCCTCTGTGGCTCAGCTGCCTTCTCCATAAAATGGGAGTATAACAACATGTTATACTCATGGGGAAGTTGTACTGATTAAATGAGATAATACATGCAAAGCACTAGAGGAGTACCTGGATATAGCACCACAGCACACTTGAAAGCACAAGCTACTGTTCTTACGGTCACAAATTCAGCAGCTAAATGACATTGCCAGGCACATAGCACTTACCATTCCAAGCTGATAGCATCTATAAATACGTACCTATACATTCTCAATCCTGATATAAAATCTTACAAAAATTTAAGAGAAATTTACATAAAATGACATTTTAGAGACAGCTAAAAAAAGATCTCCTAGAAAAGTATTATTTCTCTACATTAGCAGAGTTCTAGTAAATATGAATAAACACTTGTTAATTAATTGACGTTTCAATCTGAGTAACAACATCTGCAAAACAGCTGTGTTTAGCCTAATATTCCTGAGCTGGCTTGAAGAGAAATCTGAGCCTAAAGGTAAAGATGAGCAAGAAAATTAATTTTTATTTATTTTACCCAATAGTCAGCTACTATTTTACCCAAAAGGATCAAACGTTATAGATATACTACAAATCACTTTAAAACAAGTGGTTCCTCAGCCCCAATCCAAGATAAATCTTAAATCTGAATTATTGTTGTATCTATATATGTTAACACAGCACGAGTCTGGTTAACCATATGCCAAAGTAGTTTTGTGGTAAAAGCCCATCATGAAAAAACTAGGTCATTATTCTACAAATCTTTAAGATTACAGGCTGTTCACACTAAATTTGTCTTAAATAAATGCAAACGTAAGTATTCACGACCTATCTGAAAGTGTAAAACCTATTAAGTGATTTGTAGCGCTTCTAAGATTTATAACAAACAGCTTTCCTCATCTTGTCCCACCTAAAACAGGTCAGATGAGTTTAGAATAAGAACTTGAAAAATCTGAAGAAGATGATAACTTTGAAAGCAACTGCTGAGACACGTCAGGTGGAAAGCAAAAGTTAGGTAGGAGGTGACAAGTTGACAGCCCTAATGATTCTACTTCTACTAACATGAAATCTCGGCTATAACAGACAAGCTCCTCTTTCCAGGTATTATAGATACCAAATTAAAGTGTCAGAATGTATTTTTAACAGCCAGAAAGTTACAAATCTTCCAGACTATCCACAAATACATACCTCGCTGTGCCTCACTATGGGAAGAAACATTAATATGCACAAACTTTTAGTGCACATTTATAAAGTTCAGGCTCATAGCTAATTACAGAAACAAACACTCATGTGCCACAGAGCTTTTAAAATAACCTGTCACTTTATTAAGTGACATGATTTTTACAATATAATCTTACTATTCAAGCTTTGCAAGTTTGTACTTGTAATTAGCAGTCAGACATTCTTTAAAAAGAAAATGAAGATCCATTAAGAAGGTAATAATGAAAGCAGAAACATCTTAATAATTAGTCTATCCCACTGTTATAAAACACACTTAAAGACACACCATTTTAAGCAGAAAATAGCCAGATTCATACTCAACATTTAACTTTTTGGCACCTTGAGGTTGTTTCTGTCTCCTTGTAGTAAAATCAGTATCATTTTACCCATGAACATCAGTCTTCCTGTCAGCCTTAAATCTGAAGCCCACTTCTCCACAGTTTTGACATATTTAGTCTTTGCTCTCATGTGATCTAAATGCAAAAGAGTTATCCACAATCCATCATCCACGGTCGTGCTTGTTGAAAAAGTACATTCTGCGTTGCCACTTCCAGTTTCCGGTTGGTTGAGGATATGCCTGAGATTCTGCTGAATCCAGAGAACCAGCTCATGAACCATAGGCTCTGACAAAAGGCTCTCTGCTTGCTCAAGTAACTTCTCTTTCACAGTCACACACTGGGCCCTGGTCAACTGTTCAGAGTTAACCGAGATACCAGGTAGACATGAAGGATAATTGACTGGCAAATGGAACACCAGTTCCAGAGGTATATCCGCATCCGTAAATCCTTCAGCTTTTGTGTGAATTCTGAACACGGTCCCATCTGTCTCTGGAAGGCATGCAAAAATAATCATTAGCTGTATGTACATTATTCAATTTTAATGGAACACTAGTAAGTTCAAACTTTTGTTTCAAATGTCAATTTATTTTTCATGAGAAAACTCTGAGCTATTTTATAAAGGAACATGTAATACTAGGAAAACTATGATTTACAAATTATTTCCTTCAACTATATCCATATATTCATGTATTCACACACACCAGCACTCTCGACTTAACTGGCATTTACACTTACTATCACCCCATTTTTATTAAGTTACCAAAAAGGCTTTTCATCATATAATTTTTTCTTCTAGCCAGACTTAGCTGATAATTCTGAAATTCCCTAATAAACTCATATAAGCTTTCAAAGATACAATACCATGTATATATAAAATCAGGAATTAATTAAAAAATTATACATGAAATCCAATGAAAGTCATTTTATGGTAAGTCCAAGTAAGTCAAAGCAAGCAATGCAATCCCACGTGATTGTCGGGTTGCAGAGAAACTGATGACTGCATGTGACACAGTAACTGCCTGGCCTGCTCTCCTCTTATTTAAAATATATTAGTATCAGTGTAACATGAAGGTAGCAAGATGAACTGAAATTGAGTGGCCATCAATTCTGCCTCTTCCAGCTCCTAAGAAGGAAGGGGAAAGCACACACAGGATATCAGATGAAATCCTCTGCTCTCTTTCAGATTTGCTCGGCTTCACCCTCTGATGTGTTCCACACCACTTCACGCCACTTTTCAAAAAGATGATAAAATGTCAGGCTGAGTAGAACAGAACTGGGTGCAAATAAATCTCTCTGAAGCTAACTTGCCTCTCTCCACCCCTGCTTCTCTCTGCACGTGCCCTTGCTTTATTCCTCTGCATGAGAGAAGCAGTCAAATCTTTCCCATTTTCGTATCTGGATTGCTGCTCAACAGCCTCAACGCCTGAAACCTGACTGTATCCCCATTTTAAAGAACCTAACTGAACATTAAAATTGCTTCCTAGCCTTCTGATTCCACATATATAAAAGCCATTGCTACAGACATTGATTCATACAGGACCAAACACATCTGTTAGAGTTTTTCTTTCATACACTCTTCAGTACCACCTTCAAGGAACTACTATTTTAGGTCATCATCTGAAAACACAGACAGTTAACTGTTATAAAGAACATATTAAAATGGTACAATTTATATTTGTATTACATAAGTAAAATGTATACTGTATACCATATAAAGAAAAATTTTCCAAATCTAACTTTGTATATTCCTCTAAAATCCATCATGTTCCTTAAAACCCTTCCTTCTTTCTTCTATCTAGTAACTTATTCTTTTTTTTTTTTTTTTTTTTCTTTTTTTTGAGACAAAGTCTTACTCTGTCACCCAGGCTGGAGTACAGTGGCATAATCTTAGGTCACTGCAATCTCCACCTCCCAGGTTCAAGTGACTCTCCTGCCTCAGTCTCCCAAATAGCTGAGATTACAGGCATGCATCACCATGCCTGGCTAATTTTTGTATTTTTAGTAGAGACAGGGTTTCTCCATGTTGGCAAGACTGATCTCAAACTCCTAACCTCAGGTGATCCTCCCATCTTGGCCTCCCAAAGTCCTGGGATTACAGGTGTGAGCCACTATACATAACCTAACTACTTATCCTTTTAAAAAATATATTTTATTGTTAAAGTAGGCTGCCTATGTTAAATCAGTGCATTTCAATAAGTAAAATAGACATTACAAATAGAACTACAGACAACACATGAGCATTTAGGCAAATAAACTTTGTAGTAATCATCTAGAGAGTTAACATTCTCTCTTCAAAGAGGAGGAGAACTTTTAAAGATCTTCATTCATGCATCATTCAACAAACATTCACTGAACACCTACTAAGCTCAAGGCACTACTAGTCTCTGAGGGAAATGATAGGTAAGATACAGATCCCATCATAGTGACTCAATCCAGTGTTTCAGAACATGAAAGGAGGACATATCCCAAGTGATCTTCCTTGACTTCTCTTCTACATCTAAACATTTCTTTATTCATACATATGCATACATATACACGTACATATAATTTATATAAACATAAATGCATGGTGGTAGATAATTCTCCAGGGATCTGGCATTTCTGAATGCCTTCTGAGCAAAGGGCATCAATGGCTTTGTTTAAGAACATTTGTGTAACTGACAACCTTGGAAGCTAGAGTTTCTCCCTCCACATCAGGGTGCAGATTTGTTTCCTAAGCAATATAAAATAACATATTCCTTGGGACAAAGATTGAGCAGGATCACTAACAAACCTCTCATAACACTGGAGGGTTCCTAAGTTCACTGCTCCTCAGGTATAACAAAGACCCACTGAGTGCATAGTGTGTACATCTCAGTCTACCTCCACATCACTCCACTGGACTTGGGGGACAAGGAGAATCAATGTGAACATAAAGCTAATGCTGCCTGCTGTGCAGTAGGCAGTAACTGCCCAAATCCATCTGGGTTCACTGTCTCCTTACCGGCTGAATCATGGAAGTGTGCTAGTGACCAAGGACATGCAGTTGTAGCTGCTGCCTAGCAACTGCTGGGCCACTTGATAATATACTTTTTAAATTTAGTCATCTTGCTCCTTTTCACTGTTTAATCTGAGAAAGAAGTGTCTTCCTCCCTTCCACAGGAAACACTATCACTGTTCTTGTGCTTGTTTTTTGTTTTTGTTTGCTTTTTGAGACTGGGTCTCACTCTGTCACTCAGGCTAGAGTGCAGTAGGATGATCACGGCTCATGGCAGCGTCTACCTCCTGGGCTCAAACAGTCTTCTCACCTCAGCCTCCTGAGCAGCTGGGATTACAGGCATGTACCATCATGCCTGGCTAATTTATTATTATTATTTCTTGTAGAGATGGGGGCCTTGCTATGCTGCCCAGGCTGGTATTGAACTTGTGGCCTCAAGCAATCCTCCCTTATCGGCCTCCCAAAGTGCTGTGATTACAGGTGGTATGCCACCAGACCTGGGCAGTGCTTGCATTTTCTATCCCTCCCTCTAATTATTCCTCTCCCCCACTAACAAAATATTTATTTTCTCCTTGCATAAAAAAGAATTCAGTGCTACTAATTCCCTTAAGCTACGGACCTATCATTCTCTATCCTTTTATCTGCAGTCTTCTTAAAATATAATTCTCTCCACCTGCATCCATTTTCCCACCAGCCACTCTCTCTACAACTACTTGTACTGTGGCTCCTGACATACCTTCTCTCTGAAGCTCCTTTCTCAAACATTACCAATGACCTCCTAATTGCCACTGTGCAAGAAAGAGAAAACTCGGCAGGAGTGGGTTGCTCAAATTCTGCACATTCCCATGATCAGCCTGTCTTTAGGACTAGCCCATGGCTGGCTCCTGAGAGCTGAGCTCAGAGTCCTGGTAACATTCTGCCTGTTAAGAGTATGGGTTTGTTTTCTGTTCTGTTTTGTCTTGTTTTTCCATGTCTGAAGTGTTGGACCACATAGTGTCTGTTTGATTAAATGATTTAGGCTAACAATGTGATTTATGGTAAATCTTCTTGCTCTAGAAATGAGTCACAGAGGTACTACACGCTGAAAAGATTGACCCCCAATTAAAATTCTGACAAGGAGGCTCAAGTGAGTGTTCCCGGTTAGGAACACATCTCACATGTTGTCACACTTGATTGCTAAGAAAATTAAGCATGTGTGTGTGACTCTTCTGGAGGGGACATCTGGAGCTTGCTCCCAGTTTCTCCCGGACGTCATTCCATGCTAGTCTTTTCTTTCCTGCTTTTAGTCTGTATCTGTATGTCGTAATAAACTACAACCATAAATATAGCAGTGTTCCTGAGTCCTATAAGTCCTTCTGGCAAATCACTGAGTATGAGGGTGGTTTGGGCACCCCTGACATAGCCACATTCGTGGCTACCTTTCTACAGCACCCGAACCTGCTGAACCCATCTCAAAATTCTCTCTTCCCTTACCTCCCAGACACCAGTGTCCTGATTCTTTTCCTATGTCTCTGCTCATCACTGAACTGTTTTCTCTGCTTTTCCTAAACCCTAAATGACAGCCATTCTGTAAAGCATAATACCATGAATAACTTTCTTCCTCCAGTTATCTAGGCATAATTTTTTTTTATTGTTTGAGATGGAGTCTCACTTTGTTTCCCAGGCTAGAGTGCAGTGGTGTGATCTCGGCTCACTGCAACCTCCGCCTCCCAGGTTCAAGCAATTCGCCTGTCTCAACTCCCGAATAGCCAGCATTACAGGCACCTGCCACCATGCCCAGCTCATTTTGCATTTTTAATAGAGATGGGGTTTCACCATGTTAGCCAGGCTGATCTTGAACTCCTGACCTCAGGTAATTTGTCCCCCTCAGCCTCCCAAAGTGCTGGGATTACAGGTGTGAGCCACCACACCAGTCTAGGCATAAAATCTTAAAGCTGACTTCCACTTTTCTTTCCCCCTTCTTGTTTCATACTTAACGTTCAACTGCCAAATCCCACAAGTCCTCCAGAATTTCTCTCCCTTCCACTCACATGACCACCCTCCTAATTCAGGCCTTTTTCTGGCTTCTGCAATAGTGGTCTCCTCGCTGTCTGCCTCTCCCCACACCAAATCATCCCAATACCACTCTCCCAGATGACAAATGAATTACAAATTCCTCCATGCAACACCTAGGGCCAGCCTACCACTCTGACTTCCTCTCTCCTCACTCTTTGCTTCAACTACCCATTTTATACCATGTCCTCAGTCTTGGGTGTCCCATTTCTGCCTCTTGCTCCTACTATCCTATCTTCCAAGAAGGCCCTTAACTTTCTGTCTACTAAAATTTTGTCCAGCTCCACAGTTCCTCCCTAAGTCCCGCCTAATGATTTCCATGGTATTTCAAACTTATTTTATGGTATTTTCATGCCCAGAATTATTGTGGTTAAGCTAAATTAACAGTTTCTCCAGCACTGAAATATCTCAATTTTCTTCTTAAACAAAACACCAAAATGGGGCGGGAGGGATACAAAAAACTTTTAAATTTTACAGTTATACAGCTCTTGGAATTGTGCTAGTAGCTTGTAATCATGGATCTCACAGGTGCAGAAATCCCTGGTACCTGTGATAGACTAAATAATGGGCCCAAAGATGTGCATATCCTGTTCCCCAGAAGCTATGACTGCATTCCCTCACATGGCAAGAGGGCCTTTGCAGACATAAGTTAAGGATTTTGAGAGGGGGAGATTATCCTGGATTACCCAGGTGATCCCTAAATGTAATCACAAGTGTCCTTATAAGGAGGAGGCAGAGATTTTACTACAAAGGCAGGCAACATAGCCACACTGAAGCAAGAGGCTATGCTGTAAACGTTGAAGAATTCCTTTATCATCAAAACCCTGAGATCCATAGTGTTCTCCAACCTCTGCCATGTAAACACCCACCAGGTCCTCTCTAGTGCAGGGCCACATGAAAGAAACATGCTGGTAGCCCAGGGGAAGAGTCTTGAAAGGCTATTGAGCCAGCCATGTCAGTCCTTATCAATTTTCATTTTTCTCTGTTATTTTCTGGTCCTAGTCAGCAAACAGAATAGCAATGGGGGAAAATCCTGATTTTCACCTTAGAAAACTGCGAGAAACTACTAGTTACATGTTCGGAAGAAAACTGCCTTAATTCTTTTAAGAATTGGAAAGGATTAGCATTCTTCCTAATTGGCCTTGGTAAATCCCCCTGCCCACCCACCCACACTGTAGCTGCAAAATGAGATTATACAAAATGATACTATCATCTCTACAAGAAACTGGAAAGCCCAATAACATACTCCATTCTGCTAGTATTTAATGTGGCAATAAAATTATATACTTTAAAAGCCCATTTTATCCCCAAAACTCTAGAAGTATGTATGTACTCTTCCATTTCTCATCTGCCTGAGATTGTACAAGCAATTAAACTGGCTCCTTTTTGCCTCAGAATTTTTCATATAACACACACACTGTAAATCTGATTTTTTGTTTCTTTTTTGCCATAATAAAGAAGAAAACCAAGTTGCCCCTATCTGCTTTAAGGTTATTAACAGCTTATAAAAAGAGTAATTAGCAGAAAAATAATTATGCTCTAAATCCAATACTAATCTCTGCCCTTCCTTGGCCCCCCAAAACTTTAGCTAATAGGCTTAATTCACAAACTGATCATTCTCAACAAACATCTATGCCCTAGAAAATGTAAGGCTTGCCCCAGAAAACTAAAATTTCCCTAAGTCCAAGGAAAGACCCTACCAAAAAATGTGGGTCTTGCCCTCTGGCTGAAGTTGATACAAATTGACTAGTTGCTGTTTCTAACCAAATCACTCTGCCTTATAGTAAGGGTGTCATTTTCATAACTAAACCACAACCTGAAACAGGTTTCAAACCTTATACTTCCTTACAAACATCCGAAAGTATGCTCCTGACCACATTCCAAACAGAAATTCAAACTAGAGAAACTAAACTTTTAGAACTCCAAATCCACACTAATGCTATTTTTTTAGGTTTCATTCTACCTCATAAACTACAACACACAATAGAAACTCTATAAATGTAGTCAAATAACATAAGACACGGAAAAAGATAAAATTTAAGAGAATGGGTTCTTCGGGATTCACTAAGAGCCCATTAAGAAATTCTTTACAAACTATATACATCTGACTTTCCTTACACTTGTATCTTTTTCTTCACAATTGTTATATATTCTCAACATACAACTTTGAAGAAAACCACTAAGAAGTCTCCAGCACCCTCTCATACTTTATAGGATAAGACTGTCTTTCCTCTTGCTCCCAGGCAGCTCCCAGGCAAGCATACACCAGTGCTTGTTTTATGCTTCAGTTGGATTTTTACATATGATTCAATGTAGCTACAGAAGAAAAAAAAAAAAACAACTAAAAATAAACGAAGCTAAAAGTGGCAATCTCATGATATAGAAGTGAAGTTCAAGGCTAAATCGGTTTTATAGACCTCAGCTCAATACTGACAATCAGTAGAAAACCAAGCTGAGCAGATTTAGAAGGGTCAATGTGTGACAGTCATGATTCATTTTATAAGAGGGCCCAATCTAATCTGAACATTAGTGTCAATAAAATACAAAAATTCACTCTGCAGCTACTACAGACATACTACATGATACTAGGTTCTCCCATCATACAACTTTTTTATCTGCAAGATGATTTCCAGAAGCACAACTCCCACCTATAGTGAACATTGACCATGCCCACATAATCTCTGTGTTGCTCAATTTCCCCATGAAGAAAATGGTGAAACAATACCAATCTCACGCCTCTCACAGATACACACACATACACAAACACTCCCCTTTGGGGCTGTTCTGAACATAAGTTGGCTCACACATCTTTTCTCTGGGTGCTCATTATTGCTCTCTGGACAAGTATTTCTTTGCTTTCCAAGAACTATTTTCCTGATGCAACAGCCCCATCTTTATGAAGGATCATGATGCAGTGCAAAGGCCCATACACCTGGAGCCTGATGGTTATTTAACCAGTCTGAGTATCAGTTATCTTCTCCGTAAAATAAGACCAATAGTAGTGCCCTCATTTTGGTATCATGTACACGGCAGGTCACCACATCAAATCTGGCACCTGGACTGACTACAGAAAAACAGAACATCCCTAATGTAGTCTACCCACAGACCTCCCTTATAGATGGGAGTGTAGGGACTTACATAATCTGTACCCCTAAGAGATGGTTATGCCTCTTACTATGAGCTTAGTATAACCACTATAAAGAGATCAAAAGGCAGATAAAATCCCCTGAAATTCTCAGCATAAAATTAGTCCAGCTAAATGGAATCCAATTATTCAGCTTCTTCAATCCTACAGCCTCAATAGTTGATTGTTGGGTTAGCAGTCTGAGTCTTCCTCGGTTATCTTGTTACCAGAAATGCAATTCCTCTGCAACATTCTCCTGATTCTAGTGGCAAAAGGGAGAACCTTATCTGGGGGAAGCCAGAAAAGAACTGGTGTTTAGAGTGTTCTAGTATCAAGCTCGTATCCTCCAACTGAGACTGACAGTGGCGGTGAGTGTATAGCCAGCAGCCTGCCACATGTTTACTGTGGTCTGTTAAAGAAGTCCTCACTTTGTGAAAAGATGTTACAAAAATCATGAAAAAAAAAAAAAAAAAAGTCCTTACCTTATCCTTAATTCCCAGTTGTGAACATCAAACATCCCTATTTCAATCACTGAATTGTTCTACCTCTCAGCAACAAAATGCCCTAAGTTGTTACATTGAAGTCTTTTATAATTCAATTACTTATTGAGGCCAGAACACTGAATTAAATTAATTAGGAGGCATGGCTTGAAAGTCATGCTCAATTTAACAGCAGATAAAGAGTCCACAGTGTTCTCAAGATTAAGAAACTATTTTCTTTCTGTGCTTACATTTTTGGGTTTTCTCTGACCCTTCAGCAGTGTTTTATGCTCAGCTGTGTTCTAATGACCCAGACTATTACCAGTTCTTTAAGGTGTGATGGGAAATCGCAGGTTCATTTTTCCAGGACATTCCCAACTGAGCCATAATAAAGGAATTTAGGAAAACTGATGATCTCTTCAAATAGCTGCCTCAGGCAGAAGTAATTATCAATAAAGAGAATAGTAGAGCCAGAGAGGGAGATGGTGAAGAATTACCCAATCAGAAGAGGGACGACAAGAAAACACTAAAAGTGAGTAAATCCCTTCATATGGATTTTAAACAATTGTTTCAAAAAGATACAAGGCAAGCTAGGCACTAAAAAGCAAGCAGCTCCATTACACTATCAGATGCATAGTGCCTAGAACAAAACAGTGCTCAACGAGTGGATATAGGTGGATGAATGCAAGAAAGATTAAATGAAGTCAACTCCTGTTCTTCAGTGAATAACATACCTGATGGATACCATGAAAGATCTTAAGCTTAGATGGTTTTCTCACAACATCCAGCTCATTTTTAGACTACCTTCTTCAAGGCAACCTTCTTAAAGGTTAACCGATTTATGGTCAGAAAGCCAACAACATTAGAACGATCAATCTCGTGCACCAAAAATGTACATAATGTATCTAAAAGCTAAGTGAAAACTGACGATCACCTGCATCGCTGCGCTTTCTCATCAACAGCAGCTTTTATTTTTCGGTTTGGTTTTTGTTTTTTACTCAATAGAAGCCACATATAGGGACAAAGTAAGTTTTGCCTATCATCAAAAAATAGTCAAAAGAACGTCTCTACACTGTAAGCTCCTAGAGGCCATGCGTAGCAGTGCCTCTGAAACCTTGTCAAAGTCTGCAGGGAGCAGGGATTCAATCAATGTGGGCTAAATGACTAATAAAGCCCTCAAGAGCTTGTTTTTTTTCAAAAAAGTATCTGAAGGCCTGGCGCTGGTGGCTCACGCCTGTCACTCACCACACTTTGGGAGGCCAAGGCGGGCGGATCAACTGAGGTCAGGAGTTGGAGACAAGCCTGGCCAACACGGTGAAACCCCATCTCTACTAAAAATACTCTACTAAAAATACAAAAATTAGCCGGGCATGGTGGCACGTGCCTATAATCCCAGCTACTCGGGAGACAGAGGCTGAAGTGAGTCGAGATCGAGCCACCGCACTCCAGCCCGGGCAACAGAGGGAGGCTGCGTCTTAAAAAAAAAAAAAAAAAAGTATCAAAAAGCAATTAACTTGTTAACAGAATGCAGATAAAGTCAAGGTTGAGCACTGGCTAAACTAAAATGTTCAGTCAACATTTACCAACTACATACCATGTGCCGGGCCGGCACCGTTCTAGGTGCCTGGAGTTATCACCAAACAGACAGACAGGGTCCTTGCCCTCGTGCAACTTAAGATGTCCAAATATCCATGTAGAGTTAAAACTGGGGAGTGCTCTCGAGGGCCTAGGGCATAGTGCTTAGGAAGGACACAGGGGGGCGTCGGCACAGGCTTCTTTCCAGGGTGAGATCTGAAGGGCGGGAGGCTGGGGGAGGGCCTGGGGCCGCGCACAGCAGAGGCCGGCGGCTCCGGGCAGGACCGGCGACAAAGGCCGCAGGGGGCGGCGCCGCTCTCTCCGGGTTTCTGGGGTCTCCTCACACTCCCGCCCGCTGCGGCACCTCTCCGGCCTCCAGGGCGTGTCACTCCAACATTCAACTAACCAGGTCCCCAAACGTGAGCCCAGGCGGGGTGCCCAGGCTCCGTGGTGGGGAGGAGCCGCAGAGAGAACGCGGGCGGCCCCTGAGGGCGCCCTGTCTCTTGCGCGCGGGGATAGTCACCTGAGCGGCTCAGCACCTCCCACTCGTGGGGCCCGCAGAAAATCGCGGCCAGGGCCGAGAGCTCCTCCCGCACCGGTTCCGCCATGGCTGTGGGCCCAGCCACTTCAGCGCTTCCCCTTCCGCTGCCGCCGCCGCCGCCGCTGCCTCCACCCGCCAGGAGCAACGCCGCTCGCTGCCACCCGGGGGCGCCCCGCGCCTCCGCAGCCGGGCGGATCAGGGGCGGGGCGAGACGGGTCGAGGGCGGAGCGAAACGGGCGGGGGCGGGGCGAGACGGGGAGGGCCCTTAAAAGTTCCGCCCAGACGCTCCTGCTCATTAACAACTGACGCGAAGCTCAGCCCCTTGGTTTGGGGATTTTCTTGGAAGCCGAGGTCCAAATCCTCAGTCTGCAACCGAGGCGACCGCCCAGCTTACCCTCGGCTCTTCTGAGTAAAGGGAGGCCTCCCAGCTGAGCCTGAAAACCTCTAAATTTGGCCGCAGGCTTCGAACCCTGACCGTCCCCGCCCAGCCTTGGGCTGCTGGGGTGGGGATGAACTGGGCTAAAGACACTTGAGAGATAGGAAGAAACAAACAAGCAGGGAAGTGGCCGGGAGACGAGGTGAGACCTTGCCCGGTTCCAGTTGGAACTGAGTGTTGGAGAAAACCACAGTTAACAAAATAAACAATTCTCTGCCCCCTGGAGCTGTTAGCAACCCAGGCGTCTGGAGGTTGTTGCTAACCCGGAAGAGGCCTGGGATACTAACAACCTGAGGATGCCTGCCCAACTGGTACTGGCGCCGGGACTCGACAAGGTCGGGATTCCGGGGCCTCTTTCCCCTTTTGGGTGCAAAAGGGGAGGATCAGGACCTGCCAGTTCTGGCTTCAGGATTTTGACTGGACGGACATGGATTCTTGGGAACTGTGCGCCAAAGTCCTGGGAGCAAAGTCGTAACGCTCCTCGTTTGTCTCCTGCCTTCACAGGGGACAGCCCTGCTGAAAGCGGCCAGTGGGAATCCTTGGCCTCTGAGGGTATGATTCAAGAGTGTAAACGCTAGCTTTTCAGTGTTTTAGATTTTGTGATATTCGATGCGTACAATACAATGTGACTCTTGAAGCTTAATAATGAAATTATCATTCTTGAGTCCAGCTCCTAAATTTTAAAATGTGAGCAATACCAGTAGGGTAACAGGATGAGCAATCCATTCTGTTTTGATCATAGTGCACAAGATTACAATACTTATCTGCAGTAGGTCTGTCTCTAGGATGTTTGCCTGGTCTTTTTGCTTTTCAAGTAACAATCTAAAATTTGGCAGCCCCCAAAAGCAGCTGGTCTTGCTCATGGAGTTCTCACAACTTTTGTTTGTATGAGAAATCACATTTCATGAGATAAATCAGGGAATTTAGATTGTTATGCAGTGACTCCTGTCATTGACCTACAGAAGTCATGGCAACGTTGGCTGATTTTAAGACCCTGCATCCATTCACCATTACCATTCCCACTGTTGGTAAAAAGGAATTTGATAAAGGAAAAGATACTGGCTTCCTGGAATAGAAAGGAAACCTAACAAGATGGACTGCATGGAAAATGCTTTTCAGAAGATGCCATGGGATTTCAGTGACCCCAAGTAATTAGGAGCACATAATTGGGAAGATGCAGTCTTATTTAAATTCGTGGTTCTCTCTGATATTGCCAATTGGCTTAATGAAAATTAAAAAAGAAAAACCTCCTTTATTTCCAAAATAACAGACATTCCAGCAGTTTAGTAGGTTCATAATCAACTGCTAAAGAGATTGAACAAAAGAATAAATGTTTAATTTAAAATATCACTAAGTTAATTTGAAGTACAGTGTTACTATTAAAAGTCAAACAATTTGGTTTTCAACTTATTTATTGAAAATAATCTATAAAATAGGCCAGGCACAGTGGCTCACGCCTGTAATCCCAGCACTTTGGGAGGCCGAGGGAGGCAGATCACCTGACGCCAGGAGTTCGGGACCAGCCTGACCAACGTGGTGAAACCCCATCTCTACTAAAAATACAAAAATTAGGCCAGGCATGGTGGCTCATGCCTGCAATCCCAATGCTTTGGGAGGCTGAGGAGGATGGATCACCAGAGGTCAGGAGTTGGAGACCAACCTGACCAACACGGTGAAACTCTGTCTCTACTAAAAATACAAAAATTAGCCAGGTGTGGTGACAGGCACCTGTAGTCCCAGCTACTCGGAGGCTGAGACAAGAAAATTGCTTGAACATGGGAGGCAGAGGCTGCAGTGAGCCAAGATCATGCTGCTGCACTCCAGCCTAGGCAACTGAGCAAGACTCGATCTCAAATATATATATATATATATATATATATATATTTAAATAGTTTTTACTTATTTTTAATTTTCCAAATTCACTATAAGTGAGATGAGTGAAATAACATGAACAGCAAAATTACAGCTGTCGGAAGGATTAGGAGGCAATTGCCTAAGCCCACTGTCAGCAAGGGGTCTGTGAAAATTGATTGAAGAGTACATCAATCTATTATTTAAAATTTTGTCAACAGGTTTCTTCTTTGCTCTTCCTTTCTCAGTTGATTTCTTAACCTGCTTTTCATACCTCATTTAGCATGTTTAAATAAAAAAGAAGTCAATGTGAATGTCTTTTAAATTGACACTATCCTAAGGCACTGAAGTCCCATGAATAAGTTTCTGCACTCTGACATTTGGAAATAATCATCTCAGAGACAGCATAATGTCAGCTTGATATTTCTCACGCTGTGAAAATATCAGCTACATGCCAAATCTCTAAAGTCTACCTTAATGTAATGTTTTCTTGTATTCACAGGCTACTGAAAATTCAAAATATTTAAATGTAGGATGAATGTCTCCAGTTAGAGCATTGTCTATCTCCATCTCTATCTCTCCCTTCTCTCCCTTGCACACACAAAAGTGTATGATTTGCTAGAACAATATTATTTTTACATGCAAATTTTCTAAATAGTTGCTTCCCCAATACCATAAGGGGAAAAGGTTTAAAACCTTTGTGCTTCAATTAAAACCACTAACCCAGAAGACAGTTCTTTTCATTTTGGGGGGAACAGTTCTACTTACTTTCTCATGAGTAGTATATAGATTTGCTCAACTCTGAGTCTGAAATCTTAAGTCAAAATTCACATGAGCATAGAAATGAGAATGCACAATATCAAGAATATTAGGAGAGGTTAAGTGTTGTGTCACAAAAAGGTAAGGATCCTAAGACTGGAATGGAGTGGAGTGTGATGAGAAAAAATATCAAATCAGCCGGGCACAGTGGCTCACACTTGTAATCCCAGCACTTTGGGAGTCTGAGGCAGGTGGATCACCTGAGGCTGGGAGTTCGAGACCAGCCTGACTAACATGGAAAAACTCCATCTCTACTAAAAATACAAAAATAGCTGGGTGTGGTAGCACACGCCTGTAATCCCAGCTACTCGGGAGGCTGAGGCAGGAGAATTGCTTGAACCCGGGAGGCAGAGGTTGCGGTGAGCCAAGATCATGCCATCACACTCCAGCCTGGGCAGCAAAAGCGAAACTCCGTCTCAAAAAAAAAAAAAAAAAAAAAAAAAGAAAAGAAAAAAATATGTCAGATTAAAACTGAGAAAAATAAAAGTGCTTTTATGAGCCACCAAACAAACAAAAGAGGACTTAAATGCCAGCTTTCTAAATAAATCTGAACTCCAAGAAACTGTGCTACTGGTTCTGTCTAAAGAATTTCTGCATTTGCATACTCATTTCACAAAATGTTCGTGGAGACTCACGGACTTCTGCAGGCCGAGTGTGGAGAGGTTAGAGATGAAAACAAATCCATGTTTCCAGTAACTACAGCCGTTGGTCTAGACAAGTAAACACAATATGCAACAATTACAAGTTCTTCCACCAAGCTAAGCGTGCAAGAATTATCACATTTCCTTAGTGGTCTGAAGTTCAATATTATGATGTAGGTTAAAGTAACAGAGTAGAAGTAGCACCCCACAATTTCCCAGAGTAGGAATAATTTAGAAATGCTCAGGAACACAGTAGGCCTTTAAAAGTACACAGAATCTGGGATGTTAACTGGTCATAGTTCTTTTGTTCTGGTACAGTATACAGATCATAAATTTATTTCTCATCATATCATAATAACAAAAGCAAATAAAATCTATGAGAATTTGCCACGGACTCTGTAGACCCTTGTGTGGAAAGATCTGCCTCTATCATGCCCAAGTAATCTGTACTCCCTCCAAAATACTGGCTGCACTCTGCCATGCTTGATTTCTGTGCATGAATGACATCAAGACAGCTCAAGCTTGTTTATGGGAACCCATCCATATGGCCCAAATCCACTGATACAAAAGCTCAATGCCTTCTCGATGTTATAAAAACAAGTCACTGGTATCATTAGGGTTTTTGAGTTTTCCTAGTTAAAATAGCATCCAATACTTAATTTTGGTGACTACTATAAATGGATTCTTCTTATTCATTATATCTTCCCATTGTATTACTAGTGTAGCCAGTTTTTATTATGTAAAAGAGGGTTGAGGATTATGTGACTTTTTAAATGTCCCTTTATCCAAACTCATAAAGGGACTATCCATGAGCAAACTCTGCCATTTTAGCTAAAGTGATTGAAAACAGAAAGAGAGATGTATATCAAAAACCCATAGGTATAATTGGGAAAATTAGACCTGGACTTCCTTTTTAAAAAAATATGCTGGAAGGAAGGAAGAAGGTAGGAAGGGAAAGAGAAAAAGAAAAAAAGAGGAGGCAGGAAAAAGGGGCAGGGGGAAAGGGAGGATAAACAGGAAACGAACAGGATGATTTTTATGAGGCAAAAGAAGCCATGAGTTAAGAAATGTGTCTTTATGTCAGGAAAAAGTAAAAAAGATTGACTTGCCTGCTTCTTAAATAAAGAAGTCTGAAACTTGATTTAATAACACTAAGAGATCTGAAATTTGATTCAAAATAATACAGGATGGGAAAACAGGCTATCGTGTGAGTGGGGCAGAAGCTGATCATAGGTTAATGATTGATGGGGTGGAGTGATGGGTACGTAAAGGTTCAGTATTTCATTCTCTCTACATTTGTATGTTTCATATTCTCTTTAATAAATGTTAATTTTTAAACTGTGTTCAGTAGATAATGCATCGGGCTATTTGAGTTTTGCATGATGCTCAATTAAGGGAAAATAGACAAAAAACAAAGGGGTAAAATAGGAGGGAAGAAACAAGAAAACCAGGGTCAAACAGAGTGAATAGAGTTGGTGGATGATATTAAGAGACGGAAGAAGACAGGTTCTAAAGTGATATGTTTAACAAATGTATGATTTAAGATTCGTTCAGGTGAAAAAAGCACAGACCCTAACCGTGTAATGGCTTTAACAAGATACAATTGGTTTTCCCCTAAACATTCAAGTCCAGAGCTAAGCAGAGCTTTGGTGCTCCCCAGAGTCAGGATACATGTTCCTTCTATTTTGTGGCTCTACTCTGCACAGATTTTATTCCCATGGTTATGCTGTGGTCCAGGGTCGCTATTGGAGCTCCAGCCACCAGTCAAAAGAATGGGATTCAGTCCAATTTCATTGTTTAGAACTCAGTCCCCATGACTCTGCCAGTTAAAAGGGAGCTTGACAAGTTGGTTTTAATCTGAGAGTCCCTGTAGTCAGCTTAAAATGGAAGAAGAAATGAAGTATTATTATGATTCTTTTCTTATTACAGAGAAGGGAGAAACACCATTGGGAGGCAGCTGGTAGTCCCACCACATCAAGGTGAGTGTGTGTCAAGAGATTAAATTGCCACGTAAGTCTGTAGAGCTCAAACTGTCCCCATCTCTTGACCCCCGTCCCCCAACTACTTACTCTTTATCTCATTGTCCTATTTTATTTTTCTGATAACATTTACCATTATCTGAAATCACCCTGTTTGTTTACATGTGTCTTGTGATTCCCCGTGCCGTGGCCTAAATGTTTGTGTCCTCCTAAAATTCACATGTTGAAATGTAATCCCCAATGTGATGATGTCAGGAGATGAGACCTTTGGGAGGTGACTAGGTCGTAAGCATGGAGCCCTCATAAATGGGATTGGTGTTCTTATAAGAGAGGCCTGAGAGGAGTTTGTTGGCCCCCTTTCACCATGTGAGGACACAGCAAGAAGGCGTGACCTATGAGGAAGCAGTCCCTCACCAGACAACACCAGTGCCATGACTCAGACTTCATAGACCCGAGAACTGTGAGAAATACAATTCTGTTGTCTATCAGTTACTCTGTCCAAGGTATTTTGCGACAGCAGCCTGGACAAGCTAAGCTGCTCCACAGAGAGCAGGATCAATCCCTTCACCACCACCGCCATCAAATTGATCCAAATGTCCAGAGAGATGACAAATGCACCAAGATCTGAAAAGGTTTGTTACCCACATGCTGAGGCTTTCTGGAAGGAACAGTGTAATCGAAAATGACTTGAATGAAGGGGCAAATGGCTTAGATGTTACTGTGGCTAGGAGATTAGGCCAGGGTTATAGAGTTCCACACACCCCCAGGATTTCTATGGTCTGAACACCCCACCATCACCAAGGGAGAGAGTACCCAGGCTTTCTTACCTGCTCACCCAGAGATAGGGAAAAAGGAAAAAGGGAGGAGTGGGGCTTAAAAGCTGTCAAAATGCCTTTGACAAATGTCAAAAATGAAGTCTGCCATGCTTATTATCTGTCTCCACTAGAATTTTTTTTTTTTTTTTAGTTTTACTCGGTATAAGTTTTTAGATTCTTTATAAAAATTGATGCATAATTATACATATTTATGGGGTACATGTGTTATATAAATATATGTCTACAATGTGTTATGATCAAATTAGGATAATTGGGACTTTTCTAATCTCAAACAGTATCATTTCTTTGTGTTAGGAACATTCAAAATCTTCTCTTTAAGCTATTTAGAAATATACAGTTATTACTCACTATAGTTCCCTGTGTGGTATAAAACACTAGAACACATTCCTTCTATCTAACTGTAATTTTGTACCTATTGACCGACTTCTTCCTATTCCCACTCCCCCTACCCTTCCCAGCCTCTGATAACCACGATTCTACTCTCTGCTTCTATGAAATAAACTTTTTCAGCTCCAACATGTAAGTGAGAATGAAGGCTATGTCATTCTGGGCCTGGCTTATTTCACTTAATGTTATGTCCTCCAGGCTTATCCATATTGCCATAATGACACAATTTCATTCATTTTTATGGCTGAGTAATATTCCAGTGCGTATATGTACAACATTTCTTTTATAATTCATCCATTGATGGACACTTAGGTTGATTCTATATCTTGGCTGTTATGAATGGTGCTGCAACAACCATGGGAATGCTGAAGTCTCTTCAGCATACTGATTTCCTTCTTGGTGGGGGTACATACTCAAAGTGGGATTCCTGAATCATGTTGTATTTCTATTTTTAGGGTGTTTTAAGGAACCTCCATACTGTTTTTCATAATAACTATACTAATTTACATTCCCACAGCAGTATATGAGTTCCTTTTTCTCTACATCCTCACCAGCATTTGTTATATTTTGTCTTTTTGGTAATACCCATTCTAACTAGGGTGAGATGATATCTCATTGTGGTTTTGATTTGCATTTCTCTGATGATTAGTGATGTTGAGAACTTTTCTGTATTTGTTGGCCATGTGTCTATGTCTTTTTTTTGAGAACTGTCTATTCAGGTCATTTGCCCATTTGTTAATCAGATTATTTGTTTTTTTTGCTATTGTTTGATTTCTTCATATAATATGCCTACTAAGCTCTTGTCAGACATCCTGCAAATACGCTTTCCCATTCTGTAGTTTGCCTCATCGCCCTGTTGACTGCTTCCTTTGCTGTGCCCAGAAGTTTTCTAGTTTGATATAAATCCCATTTGTCTATTATTGCTTTTGTTGCCTATGCTTTTAAGGTTTCACCCAAAAAATCTTAGCCTAGGTTAATGTCCTGATGCATTTCCCCTATGTTTTCTCCTAGTAGTTTCATAGTTCCTGGTCTTAATTTAAAGTCCTTAATCTATTTTGAATTGATTTTTGTATATGGTGAAAGATAGGGATCTAGTTCATCTCCACTAGAATTTAAACTTCCAGGGGCCTTATCATGCTTGTTCACCTCTGTATCTTCTGCATCTAAAACAATGCCTGGCAGATTAAAAATTCAATAAATATTTGTTGATACAAATAAACTCATTGTAAAGTTCATGAATTCTTGATAAAATCTCTTAGACTTATCAAGCACCTACCATATGCTAGTCATTTTATAAAATTCCAGGCATTTTAATGAATGAATAAACATAGTACTGCCCTCCAGGAACATGGAATCTAATCCCAGAGGAGCAACAGCATTTCCTGGGATGAAGTGATAAAGGTCCTGCCAAAGAAGTAAAAGACCATTGAAGAAGGCCTACGATGCCTGGTTTGGCCACTGTGGTAGATGTTCCCCATCATAGGTAAGGCGAGGAGGAAGAAAGCTTAAGGAAATGTGGCTGGAAAGATAGATCTCTGCCTTCATTCTTCAACAACCATTTATTGAGCACCTCACTATGTGCCAAGTATTACACCAGGTCCCAGGGAAACTGGTTTGCAACAGGAACCTCTTAGAAATTGTAGTGTAGTGGGAGAGACAGGTCTTAAGTGATCATACATGTGGTTATCTGCAGCCTGTTGAAATCATGGGAGTAGATGATTGCCAGTCTGAATCTCAAGAATTTCACAATGACGGTGATGTGCTTCCTCGCAATGAAACAAAGACGCCCTATTTTGCTGGTGTTTCCAGCACAATCTGGATCAAAACAATAACCCCTTTGTGGGAGTGTTTCTGCATTTCCCTGTTGTTTTTCCCTTCTTTATATTATTTCCTTCTGTTTTTAGTGGGGGAGAAAGTCAAGAAATTAGAAAAAAATCTTTGTGGCACAATTGCCACCTGCTAATATCACACAGGTTTTTGTTCCTCTCTGTCTCTCTCTCTCTCTCTCTTTCTGTGTGTGTGTGTGTGTGTGTGTGTGTGTGTGTGTGTTTCTGTCTCTTTTTGTCTCTCTGCCTTAGTGATATAAAAGCTATCTAAGAATAAAAGGCTAGGCTATAATACTTTGTCTTTTGTTGTTTTCGGTGAAATCCTTGTATATTTATGTGATTCTCATTGCCCTCCAAAGCATTAATTAGCTAGAATTTTTTTCACTGATAACTTGATTAGTTTCAAAATGAACATTACACTTCTAGATGAAACACAGCCAGAGCTTGTACTATTGGGACCATATTACCACATACTTTGTCATTACCTCTGTCCCCTTTTTCCTAAGATAATTCCTTACTTCTCTAGCTGGTGAACTCCTATTCATTCTTCAGGTCTGAATCCCACTCCTCCTATAGCTCCCTGTCACTTATCATATGGAACTGTATTTGCTTATATGTCTATAATCCCAGTAGATTATGACTTTCATGAGATAAGGGTGCATTTCTATGTCATCTTTGGTTGTATCTCCAACTCTTAGCACAGGGCCTGGCATATAAAAGGCATGCTGTATTTGTAGAATGAGCCAAGAATGAATGAATGCATGGTTATAATATGTAAGTAAATAGGTTATGGTTCACTTGTCTTATTACCTCCACTCTGATTTCTATCAGATTTTATTATACATTGAACATGTTGACACACATCAGTGTGTAGATTAATACTAGGGTCTTTACTTGATTCGCGTTGAAAGTAGTGAAGAAAATACAAATGGGCAAAGGAAACAGTGGATTAATCCTGACAAAGCCCCACAGTTTCATACAGGGAGCCCAAAAGAGGAGAGCATGTTGCCTTTACAGTAACTTTTCACATTTTACTAATAGTTTCTCAGAGTTACACTTCACTTGATTGCATTATGTGCAAAGAAAAATGGCTTTTAAAGCAATTTAAAGCTACTACACAACAGAAAGTTTTGACATTACTGAGTTGAGTATGAAAGTCATGTGGGGGGGAGGATCCAAGATGGCCGTTTAGGAACAGCTCAGGATTGCAGCTCCAAGTGAAAGCGCAGAGGGTGAGTGGACGCCACATTTTTGTTGCCCACAGACTAGGAAATTCCCAGGCAGAGGAGCTCCACAGGCCACCAGCGCAGCTGTTTCGGCCAGCGCGGCTGTGCTGGCCGGCGCCGCTGCTTTGCCCCACGCGGCTGCTTTGTGGCTCCCCAGAGCAGTGCTTCTCCGGTTCTCCATACAAAATACACCAGTCCGGGTGCCCTTTTGGCTGGCGATTGGAGCCACGGGAAGTCGCCCATTTGTCTGTTTAAAAAGGGGACTGGGCCGGGCGCGGTGGCTCACGCCTGTAATCCCAGCACTTTGGGAGGCCGAGGCGGGTGGATCACGAGGTCAAGAGATTGAGACCATCCTGGTCAACATGGGGAAACCCCGTCTCTACTAAAAATACAAAAAATTAGCTGGGCATGGTGGCGCATGCCTATAATCCCAGCTACTCAGGAGGCTGAGGCAGGAGAATTGCCTGAACCCAGGAGGCGGAGGTTGCGGTGAGCCGAGATCATGCCATTGCACTCCAGCCTGGGTAACAAGAGCAAAACTCCGTCTCAAAAAAAAAAAAAAAAAAAGCGGGGGGGACTGAACAGAGAACCAGGGCAGTAGATTCCAGGGCAAGAAAAAAAAAAAAAAAAGCACCACAAACCTCAGTGCCACTGTTTAAGCCAGCGCAGTGAGTGGTCGCAGGGGAAAACAAACAGACCCTGGCGCCTCTTCAACAGGTGACTGGAACACCAACTTAAAAAAGGCTCTGAGGCAGGGACCCAGGCGATCAGGCTCGACTGGTCCCACCCCCACAACAAAACAGCAATCAGAAACTCTGGATTGAGAGTTTCACAGCAAGCGCAGCTGAACCCGGGATGGTCCAGCTCTGTGTGGGAGGGGCGTCCGCCATTACCCAGGCAGCCCGCTGCTAGGGAGGTAGTCAGCCAATGCTGAGGCAGCCCGCCATTGCAAAGGCAACCCACCACAGCAGAGAGACTCCGCCTCAACAGAGGTGGGCCACCATCTCCAAAGCAGTTCTAACTACACCCATATAAACAGGACTGCAGGGAAGTTCACTCGGCAGCTGGGCGGAGCCCACAGCAGCTCAGCAAAGCCACTACAGGCAAACAGTGACTAGGCTGCCTCCTTGCTGGGCAGGGCAGCTCTGAAGGAAAAAAAAAAGAAGGCAGCAGCATAACGGAAACTCATAAATAAAGCCCTAAATCCCTGGGACAGAGCACCTGGGAACAAAAAGCAGTTTATGAGTTCTGCTGCAGCAGACCTAAACGTACCTGCCCAGCAGCTCTGAATGAACAACAACAGAGCTCACAGCTCACCATTTGAGCTCCTATAAAGAAGAGACCATCTCCTCATCAGCTCCCTGACCCTATATATCCAAAGAGACACCTCATAAAGGAGAGATCAGATTGACACTAGGCAGGTGTCCTTCTGGGACAAAGATAGCAGAAGAAGAAAACTGGTAACAACCCTTACTGTTCAGCAGCTGCTGCAGGTGAACCCCAGGCAAGCAGGGCCTGGAGTGAACCTCAGCAGACCTACAGCAGAGGGGCCAGACTGTCAGAAGGAAAACCAAGAAACAGAAATAACCTCATCATCAACAAACAGAACGTCAATCTGAAAGATTTGAGACCCAATCTGAAAGCCAGCAACTACAAAGTCGACAGGTGGATAAATCCTTAAAGATTGGAAGAAACCGGTGCAAAAAGGATGAAAACACCCGGAACCAGAACACCTCTCCTCCTAAAAGGGATCACAACTCCTCACCAGCAAGGGAACAAGGTTGGAGGGAGAATGAGTGTGATGAAATGACAGAATCAGACTTCAGAAGGTGGGTAGTAAGAAACTTCTGTGAGCTTAAAGAACATGTTCTAACCAAATGCAAAGAAACTAAAAACCTTGAAAAAAGATTTGACGAAATGCTAACGAGAATGGACAAAATAGAAAGGAATATAAGTGAATTGATGGAGCTGAAAAACGCAACACGAGAACTTCGCGAAGCATGTACAAGTATCAACAGCCGAATAGACCAAGCAGAAGAAAGGATATCAGAGGTCGAAGATCAACTCAATGAAATAAAACGGGAAGGCAAGACTGGAGAAAAAAGGGTAAAAAGGAATGAACAAAATCTCCAAGAAATGTGGGACTATGTGAAAAGACCTAAACTACGCTTGATAGGCGTACCTGAATGCGACTAAGAGAATGAGTCCAAGCTGGAAAATACTCTTCAGGATATTATCCAGGAAAACTTCCCCAACCTAGCAAGGCAGGCAAACATTCAAGTCCAGGAAATACAGAGAACACCACAAAGATATTCGTCAAGAAGAGCAACCCCAAGGCACATAATCTTCAGATTCACCAGGGTTGAAATGAAGGAGAAAATACTAAGGGCAGCCAGAGAGAAAGGTCGGGTTACCCACAAAGGGAAGCCCATCAGACTCACAGCAGATCTCTCAGCAGAAACCCTACAAGCCAGAAGAG